>NC_068455.1:65856235-65898735 GCF_023373465.1 Oncorhynchus keta | reverse complement strand
TGTATTACAATACATCTGCTGTTTATACCCAACACCACTGCATGACTGATACGGGCCTTTTCATGTATCTACACAGTGCACCAAATGCAGTAAACTAAATGGGGGGACTAATACTATTCAATGATCAACAAATTATCAACATTTGATCCAAAGTCAGTAAATCAAATATGAAACCAGTCGGATCAAGTCTGGGCCTGTGTGTCTAACAAGTGTTTACTCTTCTCACTTGCTGCTATTCCTCTCTCCACGCCTCCTCCTCCTCCTTCAGACCTCAAGATGTTCCCAACTTCCCACACATCCAGTCTCTTGTGGGTTTTGGCAGGGGCCGGGATAAGGGGGCCTGGGGGACAAGCCGGTTGACCTCGCCTTCGGCTGGTTCTTGTGTCCAGCAGCTTGAGGACATGATGTCCCCTTGCCTCCCCTCCCGTTCCCTCTTTCCTCTTTCTGTTGATGATAATCACGTTATTGTTTTTATTCTGTTACTATTTCTCATTTCTGGGAGGCTGCGAATTTTCGTAGCTTTTTGTTAAAAATCGCGAAACATTTCAGCGCCCTGCTATTCATGCCAGGAATATAGTATATGCATATGATTAGTATGTGTGGATAGAAAACACTCAGACGTTTCTAAAACTGGTTAAATCACGGCTGTGACAATAACAGAACGTGCGTTTCATCGAAAAGCGCAGGAAAATCTGATCACTGAAAATGGGAAAATATATCCATGCGCAACTTCAGCCAATTGTTAAAAGTGACCCACATTAAATGGGGCCGAGGTTGCAATACCTACAGCTTTCACACGATGTCAACAGTCTTGTCATTTGTCTCGGATTTGTTTCTTGGTCAAACCGAAACAAGGGAGCCGATTTCTTCCGGTCTCCGACAGGATGTTTTGGTTGAGAAATATCCGGACATGATTTCAAGACGTGGAGCTAAAGAATAAACATCGCCCCGTGATCATTTTGATAGATTATTAACGTTTACTAATACCTAAAGTTGCATTACAAAAGTATTTCGAAGTGTTTTGTGAAAGTTTATCGTCAACTTTTTTAATTTTTAAAAATGACGTTGCGTTATCAAACTCAGTTTTTTCCTTGATTACACAGTCTTCATAGATCGATATCTAGGCTATATATGGACCGATTTAATCGAAAAAAAGACCCAAATAAATGTTTATGGGACATCTAGGAGTGCCAAGAAAGAAGCTTGTCAAAGGTAATGAATATTTTATATTTTATTTCTGCGTTTTGGGAAGCGCCGGCTAACGCAAAATCTGTCGTGTTAGGTGACGTTGCAGTATTTTGGGGGTACATGCTATCAGATAATAGCTTCTCATGCTTTCGCCGACAAGCATTTTACAAATCTGACTTGGTGGATAGATTCACAACGAGTGTAGCCTTAATTCACTACCTTGAATGTGTATTTTAATGAAAGTTTAATGAAAGTTTGAGTTTTATCAAAAACTATAGGTGGCGCTCTGAAATTCCGCTGAGTGATGTTCCTGCATGGGAACTGTATTCTGCGACATCCTTAAGAAGTTAACTCTGCACTGTTGGGAATGGGCTCGTTAGTAAGCATTACACTGTAAATTATACACCTGTTGTACACCTGTTCAGTGCATGTGACCAATACAATTGTATTTTATTTTTAAGCAACCAGCAAACCAAAAAACTATTTGTTAAAACTAGGTACAGTGGGGCAAAAAAAGTATTTCATCAGCCACCAATTGTGCAGATTCTCCCACTTAAAAATATGATTTTCATCATAGGTACACTTCAACTATGACAGACAAAATGAGAAAAAAAAATCCAGAAAATCACATTGTAGGATTTGTAATTAATTTATTTGCAAATTATGGTGGAAAATAAGTATTTGGTCACCTACAAACAAGCAAGATTTCTGGCTCTCACAGACCTGTAACTTCTTCTTTAAGAGGCTCCTCTGTCCTCCACCTGTATTAATGACACCTGTTTGAACTTGTTATCAGTATGAAAGACACCTGTCCACAACCTCAAACAGTCACACTCCAAACTCCACTATGGCCAAGACCAAAGAGCTGTCAAAGGACACCAGAAACAAAATTGTAGACCTGCACCAGGCTGGGAAGACTGAATCTGCAATAGGTAAGCAGCTTGGTTTGAAGAAATCAACTGTGGGAGCAATTATTAGGAAATGGAAAACATACAAGACCACTGATAATCTCCCTCGATCTGGGGCTCCACGCAAGATCTCACCCTGTGGGGTCAAAATGATCACAAGAATGGTGAGCAAAAATCCCAGAACCACACGGGGGGACCTAGGAAATTACCTGCAGAGAGCTGGGACCAAAGTAACAAAGCCTACCATCAGTAACACACTACGCCGCCAGGGACTCAAATCCTGCAGTGCCAGACGTGTCCCCCTGCTTAAGCCAGTACATGCCCAGGCCCGTCTGAAGTTTGCTAGAGAGCATTTGGATGATCCAGAAGAAGATTGGGAGAATGTCATATGGTCAGATGAAAGCAAAATATAACTTTTTGGTAAAAACTCAACTCGTCGTGTTTGGAGGACAAAGAATGCTGAGTTGCATCCAAAGAACACCATACCTACTGTGAAGCATGGGGGTGGAAACATCATGCTTTGGGGCTGTTTTTCTGCAAAGGGACCAGGACGACTGATCCGTGTAAAGGAAAGAATGAATGGGGCCATGTATCGTGAGATTTTGAGTGAAAACCTCCTTCCATCAGCAAGGGCATTGAAGATGAAACGTGGCTTGGTTTTTCAGCATGACAATGATCCCAAACACACAGCCCGGGTGTAACAGTATAACTTTAGACCGTCCCCTCGCCCATATCCGGGCGCGAACCAAGGACCCTCTGCACATCAACAACAGTCAACCACGAAGCATCGTTACCCATCGCTCCACAAAAGCCGCGGCCCTTGCAGAGCAAGGGGAACTACTACTTCAAGGTCTCAGAGCAAGTGACGTCGCCGATTGAAACGCTATTTAGTGCGAACACCGCTAACTAGCTAGCCATTTCACATCCGTTAGACTCACCCCCCTTTTGGCCTCCTCCTTTTCCGCAGCAACCAGTGATCCGGGTCACGGCACCAATGTAACAGTATAACTTTAGACCGTCCCCTCGCTCATACCCGGGCGCGAACCAGGGACCCTCTGCACACATCAACAACAGTCACCCACGAAGCATCGTTACCCATCGCTCCACAAAAGTCACGGCCCTTGCAGAGCAAGGGGAACTACTACTTCAAGGTCTCAGAGCAAGTGACATCACCGATTGAAATGCTATTTAGCGCGAACACCGCTAACTAGCTAGCCATTTCACATCCGTTACACGGGCAACGAAGGAGTGGCTTCGTAAGAAGCATTTCAAGGTCCTGGAGTGGCCTAGCCAGTCTCCAGATCTCAACCCCATAGAAAATCTTTGGAGGTAGTTGAAAGTCCGTGTTGCCCAGCAACAGCCCCAAAACATCACTGCTCTAGAGGAGATCTGCATGGAGGAATGGGCCAAAATACCAGCAACAGTGTGTGAAAACCTTGTGAAGACTTACAGAAAACGTTTGACCTCTGTCATTGCCAACAAAGGGTATATAACAAAGTATTGAGATAAACTTTTGTTATTGAACAAATACTTATTTTCCACCATAATTTGCAAATAAATTCAGAAAAAATCCTACAATGTTATTTTCTGGATTTTTCCCCCTCATTTTATCTGTCATAGTTGAAGTGTACCTATGATGAGAATTACAGGCCTCTCTCATCTTTTTAAGTGGGAGAACTTGCACAATTGATGGCTGACTAAAAACTTTTTTTGCCCCACTCTACATATTCCTTGAACTGTTTCCTAGAAATATGATGTCAAAGATCAATATATACATGCTTTTTCTCTCTTGTCGCTTTCCGCTTATTATTTACAACATAGCTCAAATTCCTCCGTACTCAGAGCTCCATTTAAATTATGAAGCTGCGGTGGCGGCAATACTAATGTGATGTCTGTTGTATGAACTCTATTTATTGTGCATCAACATACTCTAACAAACATGCTTAGAATGTGGAGGCTTGGCTGAATCGAGAGCTTGGGACTCTTAAGGTTCTAGCTGAAAAAAAATATGATTCTGAGATAATTGGCTTTACATTTCCAAGCCCTCATTGGTTTAAATGGTGTCAGCAATTTTCATCTTATATTCTTTTGAACTTAACATGAATGGGGATATTTAGAATACTATATAGGTAGAGAACATTGAACAGAACAAGGCTAAATGTCAATAACTACATTTTGATAAAAATGCAGATAGAACCGTTTAGTTTCAAGCTCTCATGATGCCGTCATAGTAACAGTAATGTGAAAACAGGTACCTATCCTTGAGAAGCAAGCAGAAAGCCTTCTTGGTTTGGACATTAACAAGTTTTGAAAGGTAATCTAGACTCTTCTCTGATTCGAAACAGCTTGATGTTAGGATCTGTTATGGTTGAATTTGATCATCTACCTAATGGTCATACTGTGAATGTTGTCTTTGGCCAAAGTGTCATATTTGAATCATCTAGAATACATACTCTCTGCAAGATACGATATACTTTATTGTCCATTAAATGGAAATTCAATTTGTGAAGTCGGCATACAAATACACAAAACAATACACTATAATACCTGTTTGCACAGTCCTGCCCTGCTCTTTCCTGTCCTGTTCTGTCCTGTCCTGGTCTGGTCTGTCCCGTCCTGTTCTGTTCTGTCCTGTCCTGTCCCATCCCGTCCTGTTCTGTCCTGTTCTGTCCCGTCCTGTCCCTTCCCGTCCTGTTCTGTTCTGTAAAGTCCTCTTCTGTTCTGTCCCGTCCTGTCCTGTCCCATCCTGTTCTGTTCTGTCCTGTTCTGTAAAGTTCTGTCCCGTCCTGTCCCGCCCTGTCCTGTTCTGTAAAGTCCTGTTCTGTCCCGTCCTGTCCTGTCCCGTCCTGTTCTGTCCCGTCCTGTTCTGTCCCGTCCTGTTCTGTCCTGTCCCGTCCTGTTCTTTCCCGTCCTGTTCTCTCCCGTCCTGTTCTGTCCCGTCCTGTTCTGTTCTGTCCCGTCCCGTCCTGTTCTGTCCCGTCCCGTCCCGTCCTGTTCTGTCCCGTCCTGTTCTTTCCCGTCCTGTTCTCTCCCGTCCTGTTCTGTCCCGTCCTGTTCTTTCCCGTCCTGTTCTCTCCCGTCCTGTTCTGTCCCGTCCTGTTCTCTCCCGTCCTGTTCTCTCCCGTCCTGTTCTTTCCCGTCCTGTTCTCTCCCGTCCTGTTCTCTCCCGTCCTGTTCTCTCCCGTCCTGTTCTCTCCCGTCCTGTTCTTTCCCGTCCTGTTCTCTCCCGTCCTGTTCTCTCCCGTCCTGTTCTGTCCCGTCCCATCCTGTTCTTTACCGTCCTGTTCTTTCCCGTCCTGTTCTGTCCCGTCCTGTTCTGTCCCGTCCTGTTCTGTCCCGTCTTGTTCTGTCCCATCCTGTTGTCTCCCGTCCTGTCCTGTTCTGTCCCGTCCCGTCCTGTTCTGTCCCGTCTTGTTCTGTCCCATCCTGTTGTCTCCCGTCCCGTCCTGTTCTGTCCCGTCCCGTCCTGTTCTGTCCCGTCCCGTCCTGTTCTGTCCCGTCCCGTCCTGTTCTCTCCCGTCCTGTTCTCTCCCGTCCTGTTCTGTCCCGTCCCGTCCTGTTCTGTCCCGTCCTGTTCTGTCCCGTCCTGTTCTTTCTCGTCCTGTTCTTTCCCGTCCTGTTCTCTGCCGTCCTGTTCTCTTCCGTCCTGTTCTGTCCCGTCCTGTTCTGTCCCGTCCTGTTCTTTCCCGTCCTGTTCTGTCCTGTCCTGTTCTGTCACCGTCCTGTTCTGTCTCGTCCTGTTCTGTCCCGTCCTGTTCTGTCCCGTCCTGTTCTGTCCCGTCCTGTTCTGTCCCGTCCTGTTCTTTCCCGTCCTGTTCTTTCCCGTCCTGTTCTGTCCCGTCCTGTTCTGTCCCGTCCTGTTCTGTCCCGTCCTGTTCTGTCCCGTCCTGTTCTGTCCCGTCCCGTCCTGTTCTCTCCCGTCCCGTCCTGTTCTGTTCTGTCCCGTCCCATCCTGTTCTTTCCCGTCCTGTTCTGTCCCGTCCTGTTCTGTCCCGTCCTGTTCTTTCCCGTCCTGTTCTGTCCCGTCCTGTTCTGTCCCCGTCCTGTTCTGTCTCGTCCTGTTCTGTCCCGTCCGGTTCTGTCCCGTCCTGTTCTGTCCCGTCCTGTTCTGTCCCGTCCTGTTCTGTCCCGTCCCGTCCTGTTCTGTCCCGTCCTGTTCTTTCCCGTCCTGTTCTTTCCCGTCCTGTTCTGTCCCGTCCCGTCCTGTTCTTTCCCGTCCTGTTCTGTCCCGTCCTGTTCTGTCCCGTCCCGTCCTGTCCTGTTCTGTCCCGTCCTGTTCTGTCCCGTCCCGTCCTGTTCTCTCCCGTCCTGTTCTGTCCCGTCCCGTCCTGTCCTGTTCTTTCCCGTCCTGTTCTGTCCCGTCCCGTCCTGTTCTCTCCCGTCCTGTTCTGTCCCGTCCTGTTCTGTCCCGTCCTGTTCTGTCCCGTCCTGTTCTGTCCCGTCCCGTCCTGTTCTTTCCCGTCCTGTTCTGTCCCGTCCCGTCCTGTTCTGTCCCGTCCTTTTCTGTCCTGTCCCGTCCTGTTCTCTCCCGTCCTGTTCTGTCCCGTCCTGTTCTGTCCCGTCCTGTTCTGTCCCGTCCTGTTCTGTCCCGTCCTGTCCTGTTCTGTCCCGTCCTGTTCTGTCCCGTCCTGTTCTGTCCCGTCCTGTCCTGTTCTGTCCCGTCCTGTTCTGTCCCGTCCCGTCCTGTTCTTTCTCATCCCGTCCTGTCTGTCCCGTCCTGTTCTGTCCCGTCCTGTCCCATCCCGTCCTGTTCTCTCCCGTCCTGTTCTGTCCCGTCCTGTTCTGTCCCGTCCCGTCCTGTTCTGTCCCGTCCCGTCCTGTTCTCTCCCGTCCTGTTCTGTCCCGTCCCATCCTGTCCTGTTCTTTCCCGTCCTGTTCTGTCCCGTCCCGTCCTGTTCTCTCCCGTCCTGTTCTGTCCCGTCCTGTTCTGTCCCGTCCTGTTCTGTCCCGTCCTGTTCTGTCCCGTCCCGTCCTGTTCTTTCCCGTCCTGTTCTGTCCCGTCCCGTCCTGTTCTGTCCCGTCCTTTTCTGTCCTGTCCCGTCCTGTTCTCTCCCGTCCTGTTCTGTCCCGTCCTGTTCTGTCCCATCCTGTTCTGTCCCGTCCTGTTCTGTCCCGTCCTGTCCTGTTCTGTCCCGTCCTGTTCTGTCCCGTCCTGTCCTGTTCTGTCCCGTCCTGTTCTGTCCCGTCCCGTCCTGTTCTTTCTCATCCCGTCCTGTTCTGTCCCGTCCTGTTCTGTCCCGTCCCGTCCTGTTCTGTCCCGTCCTTTTCTGTCCTGTCCCGTCCTGTTCTCTCCCGTCCTGTTCTGTCCCGTCCTGTTCTGTCCCGTCCTGTTCTGTCCCGTCCTGTTCTGTCCCGTCCTGTCCTGTTCTGTCCCGTCCTGTTCTGTCCCGTCCTGTTCTGTCCCGTCCTGTCCTGTTCTGTCCCGTCCTGTTCTGTCCCGTCCCGTCCTGTTCTTTCTCATCCCGTCCTGTTCTGTCCCGTCCTGTTCTGTCCCGTCCTGTCCCATCCCGTCCTGTTCTCTCCCGTCCTGTTCTGTCCCGTCATGTTCTGTCCCGTCCCGTCCTGTTCTGTCCCGTCCCGTCCTGTTCTGTCCCATCCTGTTCTGTCCCGTCCCGTCCCGTCCTGTTCTCTCCCGTCCTGTTCTGTCCCGTCCTGTCCTGTTCTTTCCCGTCCTGTTCTGTCCTGTCCCGTCCTGTTCTCTCCCGTCCTGTTCTGTCCCGTACTGTTCTGTCCCGTCCTGTTCTGTCCTGTCCCGTCCCGTCCTGTTCTTTCCCGTCCTGTTCTGTCCCGTCCCGTCCTGTTCTGTCCCGTCCTGTTCTGTCCCGTCCCGTCCTGTTCTCTCCCGTCCTGTTCTGTCATGTCCTGTTCTGTCCCGTCCTGTTCTGTCCCGTCCCGTCCTGTTCTGTCCCGTCCTGTTCTGTCCCGTCCCGTCCTGTTCTTTCCCGTCCCGTCCTGTTCTGTCCCGTCCTGTTCTGTCCCGTCCTGTTCTGTCCCGTCCCGTCCTATTCTGTCCCGTCCTGTTCTGTCCCGTCCCGTCCTGTTCTTTCCCGTCCCGTCCTGTTCTGTCCCGTCCTGTTCTGTCCCGTCCTGTTCTGTCCCGTCCCGTCCTGTTCTCTCCTTTCCTGTACTCTACCGTCCTGTTCTGTCCCGTCCTGTTCTCTCCCGTCCCGTCCTGTTCTGTCCCGTCCCGTCCTGTTCTGTCCCGTCCCGTCCTATTCTGTCCCGTCCTGTTCTGTCCCGTCCCGTCTGTTCTGTCCCGTCCTGTTCTGTCCCGTCCCGTCCTGTTCTCTCCCGTACTGTTCTGTCCCGTCCTATTCTGTCCCGTCCCGTCCTGTTCTTTCCCGTCCTGTTCTGTCCCTTCCCGTCCTGTCCTGTCCCGTTCTGTTCTGCTCCATAGTGTCTTTGTTTTTCTCTTAGGTCTGTCTACTCTGTGGGTTAGCACCCTATGGAGAGATGTCCCAACTAAGCATCTTCAACCTGCTGTATTACAATACATCTGCTGTTTATACCCAACACCACTGCATGACTGATAAGGGCCTTTTCATGTATCAGTGTACACAGTGTACCAAATGCAGTAAACTAAATGGGGGGACTAATACTATTCAATGATCAACAAATTATCAACATTTGAATCAAAGTCAGTAATTCAAATACTCAACCAGTCAGATCAAATCTGGGCCTGTGTGTCTAACAAGTGTTTACTCTTCTCACTCGCTTCTCCCCATCCCCCCTCTCCTCCTCCTCCTCCTCCTACTCCCCCTCCTCCTCCTTCAGACCTCAAGATGTTCCCAACTTCCCACACATCCAGGCTCTTGTGGGTTTTGGCAGGGGCCGGGATAAGGGGGCCTGGGGGACAAGCCGGTTGACGTCGCCCTCGTGCTGGTTCTTGTGTCCAGCAGCTTGAGGACATGATGTCCCCTTCCCTCCCCTCTTTCTTCCCATTTAGGAGTCCCCAACTCTCTCTCCCCTCTTCTTGTACCCTCACCTTCCTTTGTGGCATGGGAACAAATAGAACAGAAAACAAGACCAAGACAACCATTCCATAGAGGATCCTACCAGCCACCACAAATACATGTTGATGATAAAACCAACCAGCAAACCAAATAACAATTTACTAAAACAATATATATATTCCTTGAAATGTTTCCCAGAACTATGATTTCAAAGATCGGTATCATACATTCTTCTTCTCTCTTGTCGCTTGTTGCTTATTATTGACAAATTCCTCTGTACTCAGAGCTCCATTTAGATGAAGCTGCTGTGGGGGGCGAAACTAACGTGATGTGATGTCTGTTGTATAAACTCTGTTTATGGTGCATGAACATACACTAACAAACATGTCTAGAATATGGAGGCTTGGCTGATGTCGACATAGTAACAGTAATGTGAAAACAGGTACCCATCCTTGAGAAGCAAGCAGAATGTCTTGTTGGTTTGGACATTGACAAGTTTTGAAAGGTAATCTAGACTCTTCTCTGTTTCGATACAGCTTGATGTTAGGATCTGTTATGGATGAATTTGATCATCTACCCAGATACATAAGTAGTGGAACATTTTCATATTAGAGAGAGTAGATGTGTACTGTACAATGGTCATACTGTGAATGTTGACTTTGGCCAAAGTGTCATATTTGAATCATCTAGAATACATACTCTCTGCACGATATGATATACTTTATTGTCCATAATACCTGTTAGCACAGTCCTGCCCTGCTCTTTCCTGTCCGGTGCTGTTCGGTCCTGTCCTATTCTGTGCTGTTCTGTCCCGTCCTGCTCCATTGTGTCTATGTTCTCCTCCGTCTGTTTGTCTACTCTGTGGGTTGGCACCCTATGGTTGGCCCGGGTCAGGACTGGTTTGTGTAATCATATGGATGTAATTACAGAGGTGGTCAATGCTTCGTCAGAGTTAGTGTGTCTGGGTACAGCAGCCCACAGCAGCCGTGGTCTGGGCACCAGGTCTGTTGTTTCAAACCAGCTCTTTGGTTGCTGATCTGCTGACTCCTGGCATGATAGTATCCCTGGGGAAGGAAAGAAGACAAGGAAAAAGGAAATGAGAGAAAGGAAGACAGTTGAAAGAATAGCAGAATAACAATGTCATTTGCTGTTATTCTGAACAAGAATAGCCTATACACAGGGCATTTGGAAAGTATTCAGACCCCTTTGACTTTTTCCACATTTTGTTATGTTACAGCCTTATTCTAAAACGATTTCAATGTTTTTTTCCCTCATCCATCTACACACAATACTATTTTCATGTCTCTCCAGAGATGTTCGATAGGGTTTAAGTCCAAGCTCTAGCAGGGCCACTCAAGGACATTCAGAGACTTGTCCCAAAGCCACTCTTGCGTTGTCGTGGCTGTGGGCTGAGGGTCATTGTCATGTTGAAAGGTGAACCTTCGCCCCAGTCTGCGGTCCAGAGCAATCTAAAGCAGGTTTTCATCAAGGATCTCTCTTTACTTTGCTCCGTTCATCTTTCCTCGATCCTGACTAGTCTCCCCGCCCCTCCTGCTGAAAAACATCCCCACAGCATGCTGCTGCCACCCTCATGATTCACCGTAGGGATGATGTCAGGTTTCCTCCAGACGTAACGCTTGGCATTCAGGCCAAATAGTTCAATCTTGGTTTCATCAGACCAGATAATCTTGTTTCTCATGGTCTGAGAGTCTTTAGGTGTCTTTTGGCAAACTCCAAGCGGGTTATCATGTGCCTTACTGAGAAGTAGCTTTCGTCTGGCCACTCTACCATAAAGGCCTGATTGGTAGAGTGTTGCAGAGATGGTTGTGTTCTGGAAGGTTCTCCCATCTCCACAGAGGAATTCTGGAGCTCTGTCAGAGTGACCATTGGGTTCTTGGTGGTTCCAAACTTCTGACATTTTCATCTTGGGGACCTTCAATGCTACAGAAATGTTTTGGTACCCTTCCCCAGTACCGTGCCTCAACATAGTCCTGTCCCGGAGCTCTACAGACAATTCCTTCGACCTCATGTTTTGGTTTTTGCTCTGAGATGCACTGTCAACTGTGGGACCTTATATAGACAGGTATGTGCCTTTCCAAATCATGTCCAAACAATTGAATTTACCACAGGTGGACTCCAATCAAGTTGTAGAAACATCTCAAGTATGATCAATGGAAACAGGATGCACCTGAGCTCAATTTCGAGTCTCATCGCAAATGGTCTGAATAATTATGTAAATAAGTTATTTCTGTTTTTTAATTTTTAATAAATGTGGCAAAAAAATCTAAAAAAAAACGTTTTTGCTTTGTCATTATGGGGTATTGTGTGTAGATTGATGAGAAAAATGTTTTTATTTAATCCATTTTAAGATAAGGCTGTAATTTAACAAAATGTGGAAAAAGGGGAAGGTGTCTGAATACTTTCCGAATGCACTGTATGATTTATGTAGGATTTATGTACACCATTGGTCAAACGTTTTAGAACACCTACTCATTCAAGGGTTTTAGAACACCTACTCATTCAAGGGTTTTAGAACACCTACTCATTCAAGGGTTTTAGAACACCTACTCATTCAAGGGTTTTAGAACACCTACTCATTCAAGGGTTTTAGAACACCTACTCATTCAAGGGTTTTAGAACACCTACTCATTCAAGGGTTTTAGAACACCTACTCATTCAAGGGTTTTAGAACACCTACTCATTCAAGGGTTTTAGAACACCTACTCATTCAAGGGTTTTAGAACACCTACTCATTCAAGGGTTTTAGAACACCTACTCATTCAAGGGTTTTAGAACACCTACTCATTCAAGGGTTTTAGAACACCTACTCATTCAAGGGTTTTTCTTTATTTTGACTATTTTCTACATTGTAGAATAATAGTGAATACATCAAAACTATGAAATAACACACATGGAATCATGTAGTAACCAAGTGTTAAACAAATCATAATATATTTGAGATTTTTCAGATAACCACCCTTTGCCTTGATGACAGCTTTGCACACTCTTGGCATTCTCTCAACTAGCTTCATGAGGTAGTCACTTGGGATGCATTTCAATTAACAGGTATGCCTTCTTAAAACTTATTTTGTGAAATGTCTTTCCTTCTTAATGTGTTTGAGACAATCAGTTTTGTTGTGACATGGTAGGGTTGGTAATCAGAAGATAGCCATATTTGGTAAAAGACCAAGTCCATATTGTAGCAAGAACAGCTCAAATAAACAAAGAGAAACGACAGTCCATCATTACTTTAAGACCTGAAGGTCAGTCAGTACGGAAAATTTCAAGAACTTTGAAAGTTTATTCAAGTGTAGTCGCAAAAACCATCAAGCTCTATGATGAAACTGGCTCTCATGAGGATCGTCACAGGTATGGAAGACAGAAATTGCAGACCAAATAAATGCTTCACAGAGTTCAAATAACAGACACATCTCAACATCAAGAGGAGACTGCGTGAATCAGGCCTTCATGGTCGAATTGCTGCAAAGAAACCACTACTAAAGGACACAAAGAAGAAGAGACTTACTTGGGCCAAGAAACACAAACAATGGACATAAGACCGGTGGAAATCTGTCCTTTGGTCTGGAGTCCAAATGTGAGATTTTTGGTTCCAACCGCGTGTCTTTGTGTTACACGGTGTGGGTAAACGGATGATCTCTGCATGTGTATTTCCCACCGTAAAGAATGGAGGAGGAGGTGTTATGGTGTGGGGGTGCTTTGCTGGTGACACTGTCTGTGATTTATTTAGAATTCAAGGCACACTTAACCAGCATGGCTACCACAGCATTCTGCAGCAATACGCCATCCCCTCTGGTTTAAGCTTAGTGGGACTATCATTTGTTTTTCTTGTGTAAGGGCTATTTGACCAAGAAGGAGAGTGATGGAGTGCTGCATCAGATGACCTGGCCTCCACAATCCCCCGACTTCGTCCAAATTGAGATGGTTTGGGATGGGTCAGACCGCAGGGTGAAGGAAAAGCAGCCAGCAAGTACTTAGCACATGTGGGAACTCCTTCAAGACTGTTGGAAAAGCATTCCAGGTAAAGCTGGTCGAGAGAATGCCAAGAGTGTGCAAAGCTGTCATCAAGGCAAGGGTGGCTATTTGAAGAATCTCAAATATAAAATACATTTTGATTTGTTTAACACTTTCTTGGTTACTACATGATTCCTTGTGTTATTTCATAGTTTTGATGTCTTCACTATTATTCAACGATGTAGAAAATAGTAAAAATAACGAAAAACCCTTGAATCAGTAGGTGTTCTAAAACGTTTGAGTTGTGTATAAGCTGTTGTGACCAGTTGAAACCAGTTGTGTTCTGTTTTGCTCTGTTCCATTCTGTCTCCTCAGCCCAGATGGAGAATCAGAGTCTAGAGGGAAAGGTTCCAAAAGGGTTCTGCACTTGTCCCCATAGGAGAACCCTTTTTGCTTCCAGGTGAACTCTTTTGGATCCAGGTATAACTATTTTGGGTTCCATGTAGAACCTTCTGTGGGGAGGGTTCTACATGGAACCCAAAAATGTTCTTCCTTGAACAAAAAGGGGTTCTTCAAAGGGTTCTCCTATGGGGAAAACCAAATAACCCTTTTTGGTTGAAATAATTGGTTCTGATCTGTCTCGGTCTGCCTCTTTGGGCCAGACGGGGTCAGGGTCCTATGGGGGGAGTGAGAAGGGGAGTAGGGCAGATGTTTTCGGGAAATAAGGGGTTGAGTGCCAAATAATGGGTATAAATCACAAGAAGTCTTGGCTTCATACTCGACTTACCAAACTGGCCAATGCCTTATAATTGTTTGTCCATTTCCTCTCTATCTTCCTCTCGCCCTCTCATCTTCAGCTCTTGTGTCCGCTTTTAGCTTTCTTGGCCTTCTCTTATTCAGCCTCATTCTGTTTGTGTGTAAGTCACATGAGAAGTGGCAGTCAAAGAATGCCCCTTTCCATCTCTCTTTCTCTTTTTGTCTCTGTAAACTCTTTCTCTGTTTTTCCATTTCCCTTCATCCACCCCCACACACACGTTGTCCTGCCTAGTCTTATTTTATAACAGAGCTACCTGACATAGGAGCCTGGCAGGTAGCCTAGTGCTTAGAACGTTGGGCCAGTAACTGAAAGGTTGCTGGATTAAATCCCTGAAATGACAAGGTAAAGATCTGTCCTTCTGCCCCTGAGCAAGGCAGTTAACCCACTGTTCCCGGTCGCCGAAGACATAAATGTTTATTATGGCAGTCCCCCGCAACTCTCTGATACAGAGGGGTTGGATTAAATGCGGAAGACACATTTCAGTTGTACAACTGACTAAGTATCCCAATGGACTTTTCTCATGTGTAGTATTCCTCTGTCAGTCTGACAGTCATACAACAGCCTCTCTGCTTTTCTCGCCCTCTTTCAGCTTGTTTTCCTATTGAGGAAAGAATCTATATTTATCCCCTTCTAGGGCTAGTAAGGGTGTTTATCTGGAAAGTTAGGTAACAATTACCACAAAGCCGCTCGGTGGCAACAAAAGATTACGAGCTTAAACTGATCTTGTTCTACTACTACACGAAAGCAGCAACTCACTCCAGTCCACTCCGGCCCCAGACATCAGGTTTTCCATCTGTATGTCTTACGGTCACCACAGGGCTCGCTGTGACCTCTCACCTGCCCCTGATGCACACTTCTGTTAGTTCTGAGCTGGCTGCCTGTGTCTAACACAACTAATGAAAGTTATCTCCTCTCTATCTCTCTTCTATCTATCCCTATGCTTCTGACAGGCTTTCAAAAAACTTGATGTCAGTTATTGACAGGTTTAACAGACCAGTGATTCTGCTTACGTATCACACAGTTATTAAAGTGAATCATTCCTGTTGAGTTTACCGGATGTACAGTTTTTGTGCTTAATCAAGGGATTCTTTATTGCTTTCCATTATGTAACTCTGGGTCAAGTTGGGTTAGGGCTTTGATACATGTGAACTTCTCAGTTGTCTGCCTTCTTCATTAACTGGTGGCCAGTATTGAATTACCAGAACCCAGATCATTAAGACTTCATAGGCTACCTGACCAATGACTACTTGACCAATGACTACTTGACCAATGACTACTTGACCAATGACTACTTGACCAATAACAGAAAAACATGTCTAATTTCCCAAAAGTTTTATTGCTTATTTGTATTGTTTTGAGGTATGTGATTATACAAAAAAATATACAAAAGATCATGTTAAAGAAATGGTTGCTTAAAATAAATGAAATAAATGAAATGAAATGGAAAATAACTTGAGAAACTCCGGAGGAATCCTCAGATGACGTACTGTATGATGTTTCCATGGGCAACACATGAAACAGAAGCAAGGGTTACAACTATGACATGGCAGTTTTGAGATTAAAGAACTACAATGACTATGATTGATATGGCACACTGGCATGATTTGAACATATTAAAAGTAGACAATATGCTTCAAACACAAAAGGGAAAGCTCCTGGCAGATAGGCACTTTAAAAAAAAGTTGTGTAGTAAGTGATTGGCAGTCCTGGTGCTGGTTTGTCATCAGTAGTACTGAGCGATTAACCGAAATGTTGGTTATTTTTTGTTTTTTTAAAACAACTTATTGAAAGACGTCGGTTAAATGATTTGAATTCCATTTAGTTTGGTTCTTTTCTGTGAGCTCAATGTGCAGTTTCTGTAGGGATTAAATCAGATCAAGCCTGAACTGAACTGACTTGGAATGAAATAATGAAGTCATAAAGTAAAGTAATGTGAATAAATGATGGTTAATAAGTAATAAGCAGTTAAGGACCGTCACTACCACCATGGGACTTGTATTAAATGTTTTATTCTGTGTTGTTACAGCATTCAACACACATAACGTATAGTGTATTATATAATCGAACGCAAAATCAAAAACCGTGATAATTTTTTATAATCGAACCGAAACTGAACCGACCTGAAAAAGCACTAATCGCTCAGCACTAGTCGTCATTACAATAGGCTGTGGCATTGCAGAGCAGTCCTCTCTACTTCTTCTCTCGCTCCATCTCACAATCCACCATCATCCTGAAAAAATAAAACAGAAACAATTATATGTGTTCATAATCACTTCTTGAAAAGGCAACCTCAGATTCAGGGTATTGTGGTTTCTGGAAGAAGAGTAATTCATATTGTTAATGTTCGATATTTTATACATCACTGATTTGACACAGTAATTCAACAAGAGTCAATGGATATGAATATATATGCAAGCGTCCGAAATGGCATCCTATTCCCTAGGGCGCCATAGGCTCTGGTCAAAAGTAGTGCACTATATAAGGAATAGGGTGCCATTTGGGATGCACTAGGTGAGTGAATAAAGGTACACAACACGGGCCTACTCTTACTGTATGTTCGCTCAGCAACTACATCTCAGCTTAATCTTAAACCACCCATTGATTTATTCATTTTAGCCTGGATTTCACTGAGCTGGACTTCAATCAAATTAGGCTTATTTTTCATCTTTATTTAACTAGGCAAGTCAGTTAAGAACGCATTCTTATTTACAATGACGGCCTAGGAACAGTGGGTTGACTGCCTGTTCAGGGGCAAAACAACAGATTTTTGCCTTGTCAGCTCTGGGATTTGATCTAGCAACCTTTCAGTTACTAGTCCAACGCTCTAATCACTAGGCTACCTGTGTTGGGTCATCAGATGCTACTCAGGTAATAGTAACCTTTCATAAATGCTTGTTAGAGTGGTTTCTGTGTAATTTCTTCACATGAACCTTACCCAACTATACAGACATGTTGTGCTATACTGTAAATGTTACAGTTCTTATAAATGGCATTCTTTTACTTCAGAACCACAACTCAACACTCCTCAACTCAAATGTTACAACAGAATTATTACTTCTGCAGAAACACTGGGTCAGCAATATAATATAATTACTTCTAATGAATCAACAGTAATTTAAAATCAATTGATGAATTGGTTTAATTACCTCCTTGTCATCACGGCAGTCCCCACAGAAGCAGCCGATGCAGCCGTTGACCACCTGGATGCCACAGTGATACATTTAAAAAATATAATAATAATTTTTAAACGTTATTTATTTCACCTTAATTTAACCAGGCAGGCTAGTTGAGAACAAGTTCTCATTTACAACTGAGACCTGGCCAAGATAAAGCACAGCAGTGATGTACAAGCAACAACACAGAGTTACACATGGAGTAAAACAGACATACAGGCAATAATGCAGTAGAAAAAAGGTCTATATACAGTGTGTGCAAATGAGGTAGGATACCGGAGGTAAGGCAATAAATAGGCCATAGTGGAGAAATAATTACAATATAGCAATTAAACACTGGAGTGACAGATGTGCAGAAGGTGAGTGTATAAGTAGAGATGCTAGGGTGCAAAGGAGCAAAAATCACATGCATCATTATGACAGTATGTCTATGCCCCAAAATGTACCTTATTCCCTTTATAGTGCACAACTTGTGACCAGGGCCCATAGAGTTCTGGTCAAAAGTAGTGCACTAGTATATAGGGAATAGGGTACCATTTGGGACATAGCCTATGTGTTCCATTCAATTCTCTGACCTGGATGCCACAGAGGATGAGTTGCAGGCCCCCCAGGCCCAGCGTGATGGAGAAGAGGACCAGGTGCCACAGCGCCGCATTGGCAGGGATCACACACAGGTCCCACAGAGAGTGGTCAAACAGGTAACTGCTGTTCCCACTATAGAGGAGGGGGAGAGGGGGATGGGAGGAGGGAGGAAGAAACGGGTGAAAAAGGACAGGGACGGATGAGAGTGGTTTAGGGATAAGAGGGAAGAGAGGGAGAGTAGAGAGGAAATGCAAAAGAGGGTTAGAGCAATGATGTAGTTCAATGTGTTTTACATAGATACATTATGAACAGAGGGGAGAAAGTAAAGTATTGAGGGAAAGTAAAGATTAAGAGGCAGGTTTAGTGAAGAGAGGAGAAGTTGAAAAGATGGGCAGAGAAGAGAGATGTTATTCAGTAAGTAGCAAAAGGGAGGACAGGTTAAAACAGTGCAGACATCTGTCATTATCATCTATTCAGTAATCAGCTGTCAAACGTGATTCCCTTCAACCACAGCATTATCTTTGACTCTGACTGCCGTTGCAACGTACACCACAGACACGCCAACATCCTTCTGTTGACTACTTCTACCATAAACGTCTTGCAACTCTGTCATGATGCCATTTAGCTGTTTGATATGTTATTAACTATGTGACCTGACCAGGACAAACGACGGGCCTGGGCCTGGGCCTGGTTTAGTTGAGGTGGTCAAGAAACATTCAGAGCCCTAGTGCTCCCAGACTGACTCTGTTTGACCACTCCCTGTGAAACCTGTGTGTGACCCCTGTCAATGCGGCCCTGTGGAACCTGGTCCTCTTCTCCATCACGCCGGGTGAGGGCAAGATGGCGCCGACAGATAAGGCAGCTCTGCTTCTAGCTCCTATGCAACTTTGCAGTATTTAGTTTTTTGTGTGTTATTTCTTACATTATTAGCCCAGAAAATGTTGTGTTTTTAAATATTGCCAGAAATAACTTTGGGATATCAAAGCGGCGGTAACTCACCAGCATTAAGACCGGGAATACGACTTTCCTGGGCAATTGAACTGATTCCAGAGGCTGATCCAAAACATGCCGGCGGAGAAGAAGTATTCGGAGTGGACTTCTAGTCCGACTCAGGAGGCGCGCACATCATCCCCCGCTTCCGAGTATATTACTCACTTATGTTCAGTCTCTGGATAATAAAGTAGAAAAGCTCAGGGCGAGAATCTCCTTCCTGAGAGACATCGGGGATTGTATCATACTCTGTTTCACAGAAACATGGCTTTCTTGGGATATACTGTCTATGTCCATACAGCCAGCTGGGTTCTCAGTACATTGGGCAGACACGAATAAAGAACTCTCGGGGAATAAGCAAGGTGGATGTGTATGTTTCATGATTAACTACTCATGGTGTGATTGTGATAACATACATAAACTCAAGTCCTTTTGTTCACCTGACCTAGAATACCTCACAATCAAATGCCAACCTTATTACCTCCCAAGAGAATTCTCTTCGGTTATAGTCACAGCTGTGTATACTCCCCCTCAAGCCGATACCACGACGGCCCTCAAAGAACTTCACTGGACTTTATGTAAACTGGAAACCACATATCCTGAGGCTGCATTTATTGTAGCTGGGGATTTTAACAAAGCAAATTTGAGGAAAACGCTACCGAAGTTCTACTAACACCATGACTGTAGCACTCGCTCTAAGAAAACATTAGACCGCTGCTACTCAGCTTTTTCCTCCCTCCCTCTGCAAATCTGACCACGACTCCATTTTGCTCCTCCCTAGCTATAGGCAGAAACTCAAACAGGAAATTCTTCTTCTGTGTGTTATATGGCGGCTACATCCCAAAAAGATGTGTTGCCGCCACCAACTGGACGGATTGAAACCAAAACAAGGTGAAAAGAAAATCCAATGTGGGGCATTCGAAAGACGTGATCTCATGGTTTCCACCACAATTGCAACATGTCACATTTTCATCACTTTTATAGCACATAATGTGATCTTTTCCACAACTTGGACATCTCAGCTCCCCCCTTCTGCAAACACTTGAAACATGACCAAAAGCTTTACAATGATCTCACTGCATTGGTCTTAGGATAAATGCTCTGTCCCTCAGTGGCGGATTTAGGTATAGGCGACATGGGCAGCCGCCCAGGACGACATCTTGCCGGGGGTGGGGTGCCGCACCAAAACTGTGGGTCAATTAACCTTGTCGGATTGGGCGCCCTGATTCTAGTTTGTGAGCTAGGCAGGCTACTTCCTGGGAAGGTCTCCCACTCAGAAGTACGAGATGGTGAGGTGGACGGGGAGTAGGTTGACTTCACGTGTCCCCACTGGAAGCCTAGGTAGGGGGAGCGGGGGAATCTATCAAATAGCTTACCTCTAACTTTGTACAGTACTAATTTAATTAGTAAAATCAGTCAAACTACGAAATGCTACCAAATAAACCACAATTCATTCATAATACTGTGAATATATAGCTTCACAGAAATATTGCTGCATTTGTTTCTGGTTTGTGTGAAATCGTAAAGAATAATATAAACCAGTCTACACACCACCAAGGTGGATTGGTTTAGTCTTGATTCTTGGTCAACAGTGTTGGGGGATGGGTAATGTAGTCTTGACTCTTGGTCGACAGTGTTGGGGGATGGGTAATGTAGTCTTGACTCTTGGTTGACAGTGTTGGGGGATGGGTAATGTAGTCTTGACTCTTGGTTGACAGTGTTGGGGGATGGGTAATGTAGTCTTGACTCTTGGTTGACAGTGTTGGGGGATGGGTAATGTAGTCTTGACTCTTGGTCGACAGTGTTGGGGGATGGGTAATGTAGTCTTGATTCTTGGTTGATAGTGTTGGGGGATGGGTAATGTACTGATTCTCGATTGCTAAATCAACACAAATTGGTTTCTATTTGTCTTTGTTACTTCTTTTTGATATTTATGAGTCTTATTTTTGTATATATTTGTATATTTATAGTTTTAAATGTTATGATTATATATTTGTCTTGTTCCAAATGTCTGAATAAAAATTACAGTTATTGCAGAATGGTGCTTTTATGGGGGGTTGGCGGGGGGGGACATACAAGCTAGAACCATCACTGCTGTCACTACACCCACAATAACATCTGCTAAACATGTGTATGTGACTAGTACAATTTGATTTGATTTTGATTTGGGTTGAGATGTCTGCTACTTACCCACTAGTCTATTCTGCCATCAACTGGCTGTTGTCAATATTGCAGTTAATGCCCACTTTAAGAGAGGGATGGAGGGAGGGAGAAAGCGATAAAAAGAGAGAGCAACTCACCCTGGTAGGTTCTCAAAGGGATATTCCCATTCTCCACTAGCAATCTGACATTTAGGTCCAATGGCCAGTCCCGCAGAAGAGACACTAGTGCAGTAGATAGCTCCGACCAAACCAAAAGCAGCCGAGAAGACAGAGTTCAGCATCTGTTGGAGACACACACACACTTAATATCCTCCTTTTCTACCTCTCCTTCTCTCACATCAGTTTCCTGAGTTTCACTTTTTTTTCTTCTTCCGAGCTGCTCCACACTGCTAACCTTATGCGTAACCCTGACCTTAAATTAAGGCCAAAAAGCAACCCAATGAAATCATGAAATTTTACAATATAGCCAATTTGACTTTGTGGCTGAGCTATCTATTGGAAACCCTACTCACTCTGCAACGGTTTCCACAGCAACCATTTCCACAGCAACCCTTGCCCCCGGCCCTGATAGCCGAACAGCTGGGGCACAGCATCTGAAAAGAACACAGACAGACCGAATAACTTGAATTCTACTAAGCTGCATATCATCATCATACTTCAACTATCACAACATGTACTAAAACAATATTCCTGTGAAAAAACACACTTGATTGTATGAGTACTTCTTGAGCTCTTTGCTCACGTTACAGTATGTGTGTGAGTGTGAGTGTGTGTATGTGTGTGTGTGAGTGTGTGAGTGTGTGCACGTGTGCGTGCCGTGAATGCTCTTATCTTCTACGCAAATATTTGTCAATCCTGAATCGATTTTCCTTCTCTCGTTCCAAAGGGCAAGGACTGACTTGGATGGATGGGACTGGGAGTAAGAGGGAGCGCTAACACACAGTACAGAACAGTAGTGGGTTGGCTCGAACCACTAGAGCTGTTCACATTTCCTCCAGGTAGTAATGAATACACTGTTAATAAAGACACACCCTGTTATCGGCCCTGAAACGTCCTTATCATCACTATTATATCACAGGGTACATAAAACAGGTTGCATAGTTTCCACTGACAAGGCTATCAACGTGGATATTCTGATAGCTGCAACATGGTAGTGTCCTGACCAAATATTTGTTGGCCATGGCATATCAAAAGTGATGATGGAAACTATCTATCTGTTTCCCACTACTGGCATGTACTTCCCTTTGCCGAACTGGTGCAAGTGTGGCTCTGTTCAGTGTAATGTTTGAGAGAGGTATTCTTTTGATATCACAAAATGCATCCTGGGAGTGGAAGACAGATAGAGTGGGGGAAGTAAAATAGGTTCCCCACTGTAATTAAATAGTCAACCATTAATCAGTTACTCTCCATCTGTGATAATACAGTAGAAACTGGAACCTCTTCCTCCTTTTCTGACATAATCTTTCATCTTTATTCATACCAAATCCTTCCACAATTGTACTTCTATTACTGAATATAAACATTCTGGAAATGCCTTGATCCAGCCAAAGATGTATACATTATTACACAGGTATTTCCATCTTTTACAAGAGAGACATGTCCCTATCGTCTTTGTACACTCTCAGAAAAAAAGGGTTCCAAACGTGTTCGTCAGAGTGAGAACCCATCCAAGAACCCTTTTGGATTCCAGGTCAAACCCTTTTGGGTTCCATGTAGAACCAACCCTCTGTCAAACCTTTTTTTCCCCATGAGCGTACAGGTGAATGAGTGGTGTCAAGGTGTCCATCTATGCTCAGTCAATATACTCACGAATATTCCCCCTCCGATGAGGCCGCCCATGAGCCAGACCTGCAGGGAGACATGACTGTTGTCCTGCTGCTTTCCGTCGGGGAAGAACAGGAGGATGTTGGAGATGATGCAGGCGAACGCCGAGGGCAACAGGATCAGGCCCACCAGGCGAGAACACTTCCCAGTGCAACACATACTGTCTTTACTCCGTCACCAGGTAGCTCAGTGATACTGCAGGTAGGGTATGACAGAGACCGAGACAGTGGAGAGTAGACCCAGACTGAAGAAGAGATGGTGGATAGAAAAGAGGAGGGGAAAAGACTTCACGATCAAGACAGACTGACACACACAGCAGGAGGAAGAAGGGAAGAAGAGGCTGAGATGACAGGGCTGTTGTTGGTCTCAGGAGCCACTGTGTCCAGTATATTCCACTGTGCTGGACAATAAATTCTCTCTTTCTCTTCAGCCCTTCAGTTCTCCGTGTAGACCCCTGGAAGCGGAACACAGGTCCCTTGCCGGCCTGTGGAATGGAACTAAACAGAACAGAACTAAATCAGGAGTCAATTCTAGAATTGCCCTTTGATACCTGCCCATGTGTGTACTCTGGCTGTTGGTATCAGTGACATTTATGGTTTGTTAACACAGAGAGGGGGGTTGGTGGACTGGCCGGGGGATTCTGTCTCTCCCTCAGTGAACGGAGGCTGATCAATCTCACAGGGATGTGTAAGGGGAAAGCACCAGCACACCAACAACGACACAGAGGAGAAGATAGCACAATTCGCATTAGAATGCTAGAATCCTAACTAACTTAATCTGCCTGACAGGTTACATCAATGGAAACTAGTCACCTTTAGGATTTTCATTTTATGGCTGTTGTATCAATTGACGTGTTTGATTAGTGTTCTCAGTGATGCGATAGTGGTAGGGCTTTATTACTGTGTGTCATAGTGCAGGGTAATAATGACGCCGACCATTTCTCACATGTTGGGACTCTTTGTACTTACATCCAGCTGTGGACTGGACCAGGGAGCTCTCCTTTAGCTGGAAAGGCTGTCTTGAGTGTGGCCCCCATATGGGATATCCAATACACTGACCTTCTCTGTCATTCACTGTATATTACAGTGATGTTACGGTGAATGACAGTGGACATCAGACAGGTATGAGTGCAGGCATGTTAAAAATCACAAACAGTACAGGATGAATACGGTGGTGAAGCCGTGGGACAGCTGAGGGAGGAAGTCACCAAGTCATGAAGTAATTGCTCGAGAAACTGACACAAGGCAGAGCTTCGCTAACATTTGCCAGCTAGCTAACGTTAGCCACTTAGCCGTTAGCCACTTAGCCACCTAGCTAAAATTCACAACATGTTTTGCAAATTGGTAACATATCCTATGAAATTGGTGAAGGACATCCACAAATTCATACATACCATATGAAATGTAACATATCATACTAAATGGAGTATTAATTAATCAGGCTAAAACCTACGTGATCAACCGTGTATTATGACCCTGTGAGCAGTGGATTTGCATGTTTGTACAATTGCGTTTCATTGGGCTAGGCCCGGTTTGCAGTGAAGTGGATGTTGAACCTTGGATGTTGAGTTCTCCTTAACCGTATACCTCTTTAGTATGTGTAGTGTCACTTTTTAGTAATGGTGGGAAAAGTACCCAATTGTCATACTTGAGTAAAAGTAAAGACACCTTCATAGAAAATATAAAAGTGAAAGTCACCCAGCAAAATACTTACTTGAGTACATTTACATTTGAGTAATTTAGCAGATGCTCCCATCCAGAACGACTTACAGTTAGTGCATTCATATCACAGGCATAGAAAGTACAAGTGCTGGTTAAGAGGGGGGTTCGAGATGAGGAGGAGGATTATTTAAGATACTAAAGAGGTTGGGTTTCAGATGTTTTAGAAACATGGGCAGGGATTCTGCTGTCCTAGCTTCAGGGGGAAGCTGGTTCCACCATTGGGGTTCCAGGACAGATATGAGCTTGGACTGGGCTGAGCGAGACCTGCCCTCCCGTAGGGGTGGCAGGGCCAAGAGACCTGAGGTGGCAGAACGGAGTGCTCAGGTTGGGGTGTAGGATTTGAGCATAGCCTGAAGGTAGGGAGGGGCAGTTCCTCTTGCTGCTCCGCAGGTAAGCACCATGGTCTTGTAGTGGATGCGAGCTTCAACTGGAAGCCAGTGGAGCATGAGCAGCTCTAATTTCCCACAGTTCTATTAACGATGGTGAGTGCAGGTGTTTGCCTGGCGTTAGCAAAGGACTGGTGTCACTGGCTCTATCTAGTAATAACAATAACAAAGCTATATACAGGGGGTACCAGTACCGAGACAATGTGCGGGGGAACAGGTTAGTCGAGGTCATATGTACAGTCGAAGTCGGAAGTTTACATACACTTAGGTTGGAGTCATTAAAACTCGTTTTTCAACCACTCCACAAATTTCTTGTTAACAAACTATAGTTTTGTCAAGTTGGTTAGGACATCTACTTTGTGCATGACACAAGTCATTTTTCCAACAACTGTTTACAGACAGATTATTTCACGTATTTCAAGGCCTACCTTCAAACTCAGTACCTCTTTGCTTGACATCATGAGAAAATCAAAAGAAATCAGCCAAAGAATTCTAGACCTCCACAAGTCTGGTTCATCCTTGGGAGCAATTTCCAAAACACCTGAAGGTACCACGTTCATCGTACAAACAATAGTACTCAAGTATAAACACCATGGGACCACGCAGCCGTCATACTGCTCAGGAAGGAGACGCGTTCTGTCTCCTAAAGAGGAACGTATTTTGGTGCGAAAAGTGCAAATCAATCCCAGAACAGCAGCAAAGGACATTGTGAAGGAGCTGGAAGAAACAGGTACAAAAGTATCTATATCCACAGTAAAACGACAAAACCCGAAAGGAAGAAGCCACTACTCCAAAACCCCCATAAAAAAAAACAGACTACGGTTTGTTACTGCACATGGGAACAAAGATCATAATTTTGGAGAAATGTCCTCTGGTCTGATGAAACAAAAATATAGCTGTTTGGCCATAATGACCATCGTTATGTTTGGAGGAAATGGAGAGGCTTGCAAGCTGAAGAACATCATCCCAACCGTGAAGGACAGGGGTGGCAGCATCATGTTGTGGGGGTGCTTTGCTGCAGGAGGGACTGGTGCACTTCACAAAATAGATAGCATCATGAGGGAGGAAAATTATGTGGATATATTGAAGCAACATCTCCAAGACATCAGTCAGGAAGTTAAAGCTTGGTCGCAAATGGGTCTTCCAAATGGACAATGACCCCAAGCATACTTCCAAAGTTGTGTCAAAATGGCTTAAGGACAACAAAGTCAAGATATTGCAGTGGCCATCACAAAGCCCTGACCTCAATCCCATAGAAAATGTGTGGGCAGAACTGAAAAAGCGTGTGCGAGCAAGGAGGCCAGCTCTGTCAGGGGGAATGGGACAAAATTCACCCAACTTATTGAGGGAAGCTTGTGGAAGGCTACCCGAAACATTTGACCCAAGTTAAACCATTTAAAGGCAATGCTACCAAATACTAAACTTCTGACCCACTGGGAATGTGACGAAAGAAATAAAAGCTGAAATAAATCATTCTCTCTACTATTATTCTGAAATTTCACATTCTTAAAATAAAGTGGTGATCCTAACTGACCTAAGACAAGGGAATGTTACTGGGATTAAATGTCAGGAATTGTGAAAAACTGAGTTTAAATGTAGTTGGCTAAGGTGTATGTAAACTTCTGACTTCAACTGTAGGTAGGTGTAAAGTGACTATGCATAGTAAATAAACAGTGAGTAGCAGCAGCGTAAAAACAGGGGTCAATGCAAACAGTCCGGGTAGCCATTTGATTAATTAACTGTTTAGCAGGCTTATGGCTTGGGGGTAGAAGCTGTTAAGGACCCTTTCTTACCCAAACTTGGCACTTCGATACCGCTTTCCGTGCACTAGCAGAGAGAACAGTCTATGACCTGGCTGGAGTCTTTGAGAATTTTTAGGGCCTTCCTCTGACACCGCCTGGTATAGAGATCCTGGATGCCAGGAAGCTTGGCCCCAGCGATGTACTGGGACGTATGCAGTCCAGTGGAGGCTGTTGAGGGGAGGACGGCTCATAATAATGTCTGAAATGGAGCGAATGGAATCAAACACATTATTCAGCTCCAGCTAAGGTTCTACCAACCTCCTGTGGTATGCACTACCCTCTGTAGGGTCTTACAATCGGATGCCGAGCAGTTGCCATACCAAGCTGTGATGTAACCAGTCAGGATGCTCTTGATGGGAGAGTTAAGGTGGTGTTGGCGGGGGGCATTCTACTGGGATTGGTATTCTGTAGGGGAATAGGGATTTAAAAATAGCGGGAAGTCTTTCAGCAGTACAGGGCAGGGTTTTAATAGTAGATATCGATTTGAGGGGTACATTTCTTTGAATAACTATTGCACCATCGGCACCCAAAGAAAGGAGGGAAACGATTACCAACTGGACGCTATTTTTATGATAAACAGACAGGTTTTTATGGGGGAGATGACTGTGGGTGATCTCGGAGGGAAAACAATTTGGTTGATATTTATATAGTGGTGCATGCAAATTATCCCGGGTTCACCTGGGGAAACAGCAGGGGTGCGAGAGGAGCCACAGATTGTGTTTGTCAGGTGTGGACTCTGCACGCGTCACTCCGGTATTCTATACTGACCACAGTTGCCTGTCTCTCTTTCTGCCTTAAATAATGACAATACCTTGTGTAAAGACCCTGAATTAATCTCTAACTTTATTAATTCTTTCTATAAAAATCTGTAAAAATCTAATTTTAATGGGATTGAATGTCAACATTTTATGAAACATGTCCATTGTCATGTTCCAATTATTTCTGATGAGTTCACATCCATATGGAAAGATGAGTTCACATCCATATGGAAAGATGAGTTCACATCCATATGGAAAGATGAGTTCACATCCATATGGAAAGATGAGTTCACATCCATATGGAAAGATGAGTTCACATCCATATGGAAAGATGAGTTTTTTAATAGTAGATATTAGCAGCGTAGCCTAGTGGTTAGAGCGTTGGACTAGTAACCGGAAGGTTGCGAGTTCAAACCCCCGAGCTGACAAGGTACAAATCTGTTGTTCTGCCCCTGAACAGGCAGTTAACCAACTGTTCCCAGGCCGTCATTGAAAATAAGAATATGTTCTTAACTGACTTGCCTGGTTAAATAAAGGTAAAAAAATAAATAAAAAAAAGAAATGCTCTTAAATCTATGAAGAAAGGAAAAGCACCTGGAACAGATGGTCTTTCTGTACAATTGTATTTACACGTTTGGGAACATTTCGAGGGACCAGTATTCAACATGTTCCAAGAATGCCTAGCTAAGGGTGATTACTACCATGAAACAAGGGGATATTATCAAAACCTGATAAAGATCGCTTTTTCATAGATCATTTGAGACCTACTACATTATTAAATACAGATTATAAATGGATAACTTTAGCATATGCCAATAGATTTATATTGGGCCTAAACCATTTTATTAATGAATTGGTTTCATGAAAGGTCGCCACATCAGCTGTAACATTAGGTTAGTTTTAGAATTGATTGATTTAATTGACTCCAACGTATTTATTTTATTCCTCGACTTTTGTAAATAATTTGATACAATAGAAAACAAATTCCGTATACATTCGCTGTACACGTTTGGTTTTGGGACTATAGCTTTGTCTATGTTATCAATATGTTTTATAAAGATATTCATATTGATATTGTGATTAATCGTAACACATCTCAAATATTTCAAATTCATCGTAGTGTACGCCAGGGTTGCCCTATTTCAGATTTCTTATTCGTTTTATTTGTAGAATTACTATCTATTAGCATTTTAAACAACCCTGAATTAAAAGGTATTCCAATATTTGGAAAATAAATACAAATATTTCAGTTAGCAGACGATACAGTTCTGTTTCTAAAAGACAAGGATCAAGTTGCTGATGCACTTAATATCATCAAATCATTCTCTTCAGCTTCTGGTCTGGAACAGAATTTAAATAGAAATAAATGCGAAATATTATCCACACGTAAATCAAATGACCAATCGATTGAGAATATTCCAGTGAAAGATAATGTGAAATATTTAGGGGTGCACATGGCGAAAAAACATATTGTCCGTCAACATCTCAATTTCTCTCAGATTCAAGAAAAGAAAAATCCATCTTTAACTGGTTCCATCGTGACCTCTCTATTATTGGAAGGGTTATATTGTCCAAAACAGAGGTTCTGTCACGTTTTGTCTACCCTGCTCTATCCTATTTGTAGCTGATCAAACCGGCAAGGATACCAACAAAACTTTCCTACACTTTATATGGAAAAATAAACAACGCAAACTTAAGGAGTCTGTCATATGAAACCAAAGAGCTGATGGTGGGCTTGAAGTACTAGATTTCATTGATATCAACAATACCTTTAAAGTTAACTGGGTGAAAGGATGTATGCTTAGCTAAGAATCTATATGGTACTTCATTCCCTGTGATATGTGTATGAAATTGGGTGGTCTTCAATTTTTGTGAAAGTGCAACTATTCTCCAGCAAAATTACCCATCAAACTGGCCAAATTTCATGAACAAGCCCTTTTAGCCTGGAAACCGTGTTATGTCTTCTGCCACGCCATATGTTGTTGATTTAGACCAAACGTGGTGTGGTAGGGAGAAAATTAACCTGGAACTTGCAATTGCACATAGTGTTCAGGGATATATAGGTGTGCGTTCATAAATTCACTCGGGCTATCTACTCAGATTTCAGAGCACTCTCATCTGAGTGTGCCAGAGTGCAGAATAACTGTGCAACACCTGTTGAATATGACCGGTGTCAAATCAAATCACATTGGTCACATACACATGGTTAGCAGATGTTAATGCGAGTGTAGCGAAATGCTTGTGCTTCTAGTTCCGAACATGCAATAATATCTAACAAGTAATCTAACAATTTCACAACAAATACCTTATACACACAGAAGTGTAAAGGAATTAATAAGAATATGTACAATATGTACATAAATACATGGATGAGCGATGACAGAAAGGCATAGGCAAGATGCAGTAGATGGTATAGAGTACAGTATATACATATGAGATGAGTAATGTAGATTATGTAAACATGATATAAAATAGCATTGTTTAAAGTGGCTAGTGATGCATTTTTATCAATTTTTACATTATTAAAGTGGCTGGAGTTGAGTCAGTATGTTGGCAGCAGCCACTCATTGTTAGTGATGACTGTTTAACAGTCTGATGGCCTTGAGATAGAAGCTGTTTTTCAGTCTCTCGGTCCCAGCTTTGATGCACCTGTACTGACCTCGCCTTCTGGATGATAGCGGGTGAACAGGCAGTGGCTCGGGTGGCTGTTGTCCTTGATTATCTTTTTGGCCTTCCTGTGACATCGGGTGGTGTCGGTGTCTTGGAGGGCAGTTAGTTTGCCCCCGGTGATGCATTGTGCAGACCTAATTTACCTCTGGGGAGCCTTACGTCAGTAAACTTCGGCAAAAAAACAGTAATTAAATTCTTGCCAGCAGCACAGTTACAGTCATCAACGATCTAGATATCATGACAACAGCCTAACGAGCTCTGCTAGGGCGAGTAAAATGGTTAGAGTGAGGTGTTCTCTCATTTGTGTCTGGAAGTAGCGAGCCAACTTGAGCCAATTAGCTTGGGTGCTTGCCGTTGTGCGGTCAGAACGTTGGAACCTCCGGAACCTCCGAGAGCGAAACGCTCTGAATTTATGAACAGACAATTTGACAATGTTCTGAATTTACGAACGTCCAGAGTGCCAGAGTGAATTTAGGAACACACATCGAGATGCACCTGCCTGCTATTACTGTAAATGTGGACCATGAAAAGGCTTTTGACAAGGTAAACCATTCGTTTTTATGTAGAGTTCTGAACAATTTCGTTTTTTTATTTGTTTTTAATGATATGGGTAAGAAAGGATTTATAGTAGACTGATGTTGGTAGCAGGGTAAATATGACGAATATTGGTAAATATAATCACGCAAGTACGAAGTGTCAGACAGAGGGACCCTCTCACAGAGCTATGTTGGTGTTATATATTGAAACGTTCGCATGCAAGAGATATTCAAGAAATGTCACAATTATATATTTTAGACGACCTGAGCATGAAAGAGGCAATCAACGTCATTGATGAGTTTTCTGTTGCCTCCGGGTCGAAGATGAACATAAATAAAACAAAAATAAAATATATGGGACAGTGGAAATGGAGAACTGTTTATGTGGTTTGAATGTGTGCACGGGATCAATGGTAGTGCTTGGGATATCTTTCGGAAATGAAATTAAAGATGACCTGTTGAATTGGAAATACAAAGTAATTTCGGTTAATAAAAGATTGGGACTGTGGAAATAAAATGAGGCGACTATCTTTTAGCGGACATTCTGCCTTCGTTACTTCACCTTGCGGTTTACGGTTAAGGGTCATGGTGGAGTGGGATAGTAGTAAGCCAAAAACTGAAATTATCCCTTTACATTTTCAGAAAATAGTTGAACGGGCATGTCGGCTTGTCTGCAAAGTAAAATAATATGTAGTCAACCACAGAATGCTATGTGTTAAATTGCTACTGATACAATTAAAATGTTTAGACAACAGACGGAACTATTTTAATTCGCTTGTTTTACACAGACGTCTTTGAGTTCGTTCAACATTATAAAATCATAATTTGGCTCTGAATACATGTTGTCCCAGGGACAATTGTTTTGCAATTGAAACAATGCCCTATGTTTTATGGGAATTTTCTTTAGCCCATTAGTTAACAGGAAAATAAAAAGATATTTGTGATATATAAATAAAAAAAGATTATGAAGAGGTAGCTAAATTAGAACTCAAACATTTGGAAAAGTATTACAATTAGTGACTAGTATCCCTTATCAAGGAAAAACTTTGAGGCCATATGTAGCGTCAATGACACCCTCAAGTGGTCACCGACGGGATTTGTTCAATTTATAAAACAATGCAATTCGAAATAGATAAGTGGTGTATCATGTGTGTAAAATGTATATGTGTAAAGGGATTTGCATTTCATTGTAAATGTATTTTTATATATATGTATAATTGTATTTTCAATTGTATTTTGTAAATATTTGATATATACTGAGGTTTATTATGAGTTCCCCTTATATAGGCTATGTGTATGTTTTTATTATTTTTAAATTGTTATTTTAACCCCAAGCCTACAAATCTAATTAGCATAATAAAGAAATTACGATTAAAATCCGTGTTTAAGCCAAAGATATCAATGTTTTTGCATGGGCTGCGTCTCAATCCACCACATATGCTGATATTGCCCGTCCGCATCTGGGGTGAAAGGTGGCAGAGCTAGAGTGGTGTTTGTCAGACCATGAGACATCTGGGGGTGCAGAAGGTGTTTGTCAGACCATGAGACATCTGGGGTGAAAGGTGACAGAGCTAGAGCGGTGTTTGTCAGACCATGAGACATCTGGGGTGAAAGGTGACAGAGCCAGAGTGGTGTTTGTCAGACCATGAGACATCTGGGGTGAAAGGTGGCAGAGCCAGAGTGGTGTTTGTCAGACCATGAGACATCTGGGGTGAAAGGTGGCAGAGCCAGAGTGGTGTTTGTCAGACCATGAGACATCTGGGGTGAAAGGTGGCAGAGCCAGAGTGGTGTTTGTCAGACCATGAGACATCTGGGGTGAAAGGTGGCAGAGCCAGAGTGGTGTTTGTCAGACCATGAGACATCTGGGGTGAAAGGTGGCAGAGCTAGAGCGGTGTTTGTCAGACCATGAGACATCTGGGGTGAAAGGTGACAGAGCCAGAGTGGTGTTTGTCAGACCATGAGACATCTGGGGTGAAAGGTGGCAGAGCCAGAGTGGTGTTTGTCAGACCATGAGACATCTGGGGTGAAAGGTGACAGAGCCAGAGTGGTGTTTGTCAGACCATGAGACATCTGGGGTGAAAGGTGACAGAGCCAGAGTGGTGTTTGTCAGACCATGAGACATCTGGGGTGAAAGGTGACAGAGCCAGAGTGGTGTTTGTCAGACCATGAGACATCTGGGGGGTGACAGAAAGTGGTGTTTGTCAGACCATGAGACATCTGGGGCGAAAGGTGACAGAGCTAGAGCGGTGTTTTTGAGACATCTGGGGTGAAAGGTGACAGAGCAGTGGTGTTTGTCAGACATCTGGGGTGAAAGGTGGCAGAGCCAGAGTGGTGTTTGTCAGACCATGAGATATCTGGGGTGAAAGGTGGCAGAGCTAGAGCGGTGTTTGTCAGACCATGAGACATCTGGGGTGAAAGGTGACAGAGCTAGAGCGGTGTTTGTCAGACCATGAGACATCTGGGGTGAAAGGTGGCAGAGCTAGAGCGGTGTTTGTCAGACCATGAGACATCTGGGGTGAAAGGTGGCAGAGCTAGAGTGGTGTTTGTCAGACCATGAGACATCTGGGGTGAAAGGTGGCAGAGCCAGAGTGGTGTTTGTCAGACCATGAGATATCAGGTCTAGAGTGGTGTTTGTCAGTGAACATCTGGGGTGAAAGGTGGCAGAGCTAGAGCGGTGTTTGTCAGACCATGAGATATCTGGGGTGTTTGTCAGACCATGAGACATCTGGGGTGAAAGGTGGCAGAGCTAGAGTGGTGTTTGTCAGACCATGAGACATCTGGGGTGAAAGGTGGCAGAGCTAGAGCGGTGTTTGTCAGACCATGAGACATCTGGGGTGAAAGGTGGCAGAGCTAGAGCGGTGTTTGTCAGACCATGAGACATCTGGGGTGAAAGGTGACAGAGCTAGAGCGGTGTTTGTCAGACCATGAGACATCTGGGGTGAAAGGTGGCAGAGCTAGAGCGGTGTTTGTCAGACCATGAGACATCTGGGGTGAAAGGTGACAGAGCTAGAGTGGTGTTTGTCAGACCATGAGATATCTGGGGTGAAAGGTGGCAGAGCTAGAGCGGTGTTTGTCAGACCATGAGACATCTGGGGTGAAAGGTGACAGAGCTAGAGTGGTGTTTGTCAGACCATGAGATATCTGGGGTGAAAGGTGGCAGAGCTAGAGTGGTGTTTGTCAGACCATGAGACATCTGGGGTGGGTGGCAGAGCCAAGGTTTGTCAGACCATGAGATATCTGGGGTGAAAGGTGGCAGAGCCAGAGTGGTGTTTGTCAGACCATGAGACATCTGGGGTGAAAGGTGACAGAAAGCGGTGTTTGTCAGACCATGAGATATCTGGGGTGAAAGGTGACAGAGCTAGAGCGGTGTTTGTCAGACCATGAGATATCTGGGGTGAAAGGTGGCAGAGCTAGAGCGGTGTTTGTCAGACCATGAGATATCTGGGGTGAAAGGTGACAGAGCTAGAGCGGTGTTTGTCAGACCATGAGATATCTGGGGTGAAAGGTGACAGAGCTAGAGCGGTGTTTGTCAGACCATGAGACATCTGGGGTGAAAGGTGACAGAGCTAGAGCGGTGTTTGTCAGACCATGAGACATCTGGGGTGAAAGGTGGCAGAGCCAGAGTGGTGTTTGTCAGACCATGAGACATCTGGGGTGAAAGGTGGCAGAGCTAGAGCGGTGTTTGTCAGACCATGAGACATCTGGGGTGAAAGGTGACAGAGCCAGAGTGGTGTTTGTCAGACCATGAGACATCTGGGGTGAAAGGTGACAGAGCCAGAGCGGTGTTTGTCAGACCATGAGACATCTGGGGTGAAAGGTGGCAGAGCTAGAGCGGTGTATGTCAGACCATGAGACATCCCAAAAAACAATCTGAACGGTGTGGCCTACAAAGTATCATGTAGGCCTATCCTTTTGTCCTGATTTGGTCATTGTCAGGTTTCTCCCGAGCTTTGTCAAATTGCTACCATATGATCCGTAACAGGTGAAACATTTGAATATTATAACTCATTATAATTGTTAATATGATAATTTCACAAGACTAAAATAGCTCATATGGCCTGTGTGTGTAAATCTAAATACAATTGTATTTGTCACATGTACCGAATACAACAGGTGTAGACTTTACTGTGACATACTTAGTCTACTTATGAGCCCTTTCCAAACAATGCATAGTTAAGAAAATAGTAACACAATAAAAAACAATAGCGACGCTATATACAGTGGAAAGAAATAATATGTGAACCCTTTGGAAACACCTGGATTTCTGCATTTGGTCATAAAATTTGATCTGGACGCCAGAGGACAAAAAGCAGTTAACCACCTAACTGAGGATCTCGATTTAACCTTGCGCAATACCCTAGATGCAGTTGCACCCCTAAAAACTAAAAACATTTCTCATAAGAAACTAGCTCCCTGGTACACAGAAAATACCCGAGCTCTGAAGCAAGCTTCCAGAAAATTGGAACGGAAATGGCGCCACACCAAACTGGAAGTCTTCCAACTAGCTTGGAAAGACAGTACCGTGCAGTACCGAAGAGCCCTTACTGCTGCTCGATCATCCTATTTTTTTAACTTAATTGAGGAAAATAAGAACAATCCGAAATTCCTTTTTGATACTGTCGCAAAGCTAACTAAAAAGCAGCATTCCCCAAGAGAGGATGACTTTCACTTTAGCAGTGATAAATTCATGAACTTCTTTGAGGAAAAGATTATGATTATTAGAAAGCAAATTACGGACTCCTCTTTAAACCTACGTATTCCTCCAAACCTCAGTTGTCCTGAGTCTGCACAACTCTGCCAGGACCTAGGATCAAGAGAGACGCTCAAGTGTTTTAGTACTATATCTCTTGACACAATGATGAAAATAATCATGCCCTCTAAACCTTCAAGCTGCATACTGGACCCTATTCCAACTAAACTACTGAAAGAGCTGCTTCCTGTGCTTGGCCCTCCTATGTTGAACATAATAAATGGCTCTCTATCCACTGGATGTGTACCAAACTCACTAAAAGTGGCAGTAATAAAGCCTCTCCTGAAAAAGCCAAACCTTGACCCAGAAAATATAAAAAACTATCGGCCTGTATCGAATCTTCCATTCCTCTCAACAATTTTAGAAAAGGCTGTTGCGCAGCAACTCACTGCCTTCCTGAAGACAAACAATGTTTACAAAATGCTTCAGTTTGGTTTTAGACCCCATCATAGCACTGAGACGGCACTTGTGAAGGTGGTAAATGAAATTTTAATGGCATCGGACCGAGGCTCTGCATCTGTCCTCGTGTTCCTAGACCTTAGTGCTGCTTTTGATACCATCGATCACCACATTCTTTTGGAGAGATTGGAAACCAAAATTGGTCTACACGGACATGTTCTGGCCTGGTTTAGATCTTATCTGTCGGAAAGATATCAGTTTGTCTCTGTGAATGGTTTGTCCTCTGACAAATCAACTGTAAATTTCGGTATTCCTCAAGGTTCTGTTTTAGGACCACTATTGTTTTCACTATACATTTTACCTCTTGGGGATGTTATTCGAAAACATAATGTTAACTTTCACTGCTATGCGGATGACACACAGCTGTACATTTCAATGAAACATGGTGAAGCCCCAAAATTGCCCTCGCTAGAAGCATGTGTTTCAGACATAAGGAAGTGGATGGCTGCAAACTTTCTACTATTAAACTCGGACAAAACAGAGATGCTTGTTCTAGGTCCCAAGAAACAAAGAGATCTTCTGTTGAATCTGACAATTAATCTTAATGGTTGTACAGTCGTCTCAAATAAAACTGTGAAGGACCTCGGCGTTACTCTGGACCCTGATCTCTCTTTTGAAGAACATATCAAGACCATTTCGAGGACAGCTTTTTTCCATCTACATAATATTGCAAAAATCAGAAACTTTCTGTCCAAAAATGATGCAGAAAAATTAATCCATGCTTTTGTCAGTTCTAGGTTAGACTACTGCAATGCTCTACTTTCCGGCTACCCGGATAAAGCACTACATAAACTTCAGTTAGTGCTAAATACGGCTGCTAGAATCCTGACTAGAACCAAAAAATTTGATCATATTACTCCAGTGCTAGCCTCTCTACACTGGCTTCCTGTCAAAGCAAGGGCTGATTTCAAGGTTTTACTGCTATCCTACATGAGCTGAAATAGCTGAAATAAAATATCCCAGAAATGAGGATGGACACTGGTGAGCACCCACGTCCTGGGGTTGAGGATGGACACTGGTGAGCACCCACGTCCTGGGGTTGAGGATGGACACTGGTGAGCACCCACGTCCTGGGGTTGAGGATGGACACTGGTGAGCACCCACGTCCTGGGGTTGAGGATGGACACTGGTGAGCACCCACGTCCTGGGGTTGAGGATGGACACTGGTGAGCACCCACGTCCTGGGGTTGAGGATGGACACTGGTGAGCACCCACGTCCTGGGGTTGAGGATGGACACTGGTGAGCACCCACGTCCTGGGGTTGAGGATAGACACTGGTGAGCACCCACGTCCTGGGGTTGAGGATGGACACTGGTGAGCACCCACGTCCTGGGGTTGAGGATGGACACTGGTGAGCACCCACGTCCTGGGGTTGAGGATGGACACTGGTGAGCACCCACGTCCTGGGGTTGAGGATGGACACTGGTGAGCACCCACGTCCTGGGGTTGAGGATAGACACTGGTGAGCACCCACGTCCTGGGGTTGAGGATGGACACTGGTGAGCACCCACGTCCTGGGGTTGAGGATAGACACTGGTGAGCACCCACGTCCTGGGGTTGCGGATGGACACTGGTGAGCACCCACGTCCTGGGGTTGAGGATAGACACTGGTGAGCACCCACGTCCTGGGGTTGAGGATGGACACTGGTGAGCACCCACGTCCTGGGGTTGAGGATGGACACTGGTGAGCACCCACGTCCTGGGGTTGAGGATGGACACTGGTGAGCACCCACGTCCTGGGGTTGAGGATGGACACTGGTGAGCACCCACGTCCTGGGGTTGAGGATGGACACTGGTGAGCACCCACGTCCTGGGGTTGAGGATAGACACTGGTGAGCACCCACGTCCTGGGGTTGAGGATGGACACTGGTGAGCACCCACGTCCTGGGGTTGAGGATGGACACTGGTGAGCACCCACGTCCTGGGGTTGAGGATGGACAGAATGACAGGTTTGGGACAAGTCCAAGTTGTTAAGGTTGTAGAGGTCGTGTAGTCTATGCCCTGCATAACCCTTTTCCTAACCCTAACATAATTCTCCTAACCTGTTGCGTAAATTCTCTAACCTGCCACGAAAAGCCACATCTGACAAAGCTGTATCCCATCTCGTCAAACCCCTGATTTATTCTTCAATGATTTCTTCTTCTTCTTCAATAATTATGAAGCCGTCCTGTCAGACAACTCTTGTATAAGGCCGGTATTGATATTATTTCTAGATTGTGGACAATATTGTGCAATCATTGTCTCGTTTGTTGTATATGTATATGTATATGTTATTGAATAGTTGTAACAGTTTTTGAATCTGGCACCCCAATAAGATTGTGTCTGTGGTTAAGTTCTTGTCTTACTGTAATTTGTTAGATTGCTTTTTGACAATTACATATGTCAGAAAGCTGATTCCATTGCTTATTTCAAACCAGAAGAGAATTGCTGATGGTCTTGGGTGGCGCGGCGGTCAAAAGCCGGGGTAGGGGAGGGTTTGGCCAGTGGGGTTTTCCTTGGCTCATTGTGCTCAAGTGTAGTGGTTCCCAACCAGGGGTACTAGGACTCCTGGTGGTACTTGGCCTATCCACAAGGGGTAAATGAGAAGACTCATGAGGCCATAGTCCTACTGGTAAAATTCACATGAGGGGGTACTTCAGGGGTACTCCAGGTAGAGCAGAATTGAGTTGGTGGTACAGAAACTAAAAAGGTTGGGAACCAGTGCTCTAGCAACTCCTTGTGACAGGGCCGGGCGCCTGCAAGCTGGTCGTCAGTCCTGTCGTCAGTCGAACAGTGTTTCCTCCGTCACAATGGTGCGGCTGACACGCGGGTTAAGCGAGCAGTGTGATAAGAAGTAGGCAGCCAAGTAGGTCATAATTCAGGGAGAAAACTGGGTAAAAAAAAAAAAATGCTTGTGGCCATAGTACTGGGACAGGAGACTTTTGCGAATACCAGGTGCCGTAAAGCAAACAAAAAAGGAAGAAAAATAATCAAATAGAAGCAAAAACAGAAGAGAATTGCTGGAACACTTCTGCACTCATCGTGTCATGCACTGAAAAAGCACAAGAGGGCACTATATCATAACATTCAAGTATCCTCTCGCCTCGTCGTCATTACTCCCCCAGTTATATTATGTTGGTGGATCCAGACACACATTAGTCACATTTAAACTTGTGATAATATCCAGCTGGAGTGAGTTTATGTGTTTATGAAGTCCTCGTGCCAAGCAGTTGTACTCACTGGCTCTGCTTGTGATTTACTTATGCAATAACCTCTCCTCCACTTTGTAGAGAGGAGTGTGTATAACCCATAATGATGTGTGTGTGTGTGTGCGTATGTGTGTGCGTGTGTGTGAATGCATAACCACAATGAACTCTGTTTTTTTTAATAAAAGAAAAATGACTCCAATTGATTCCAAATAGGCTATATTTGAAAAAAGGAAATGTACAAGAAACAGTAGTAGTCATACACCTTAGTAAATTAAATGTACAAACTATGCTAAACACAAAATGTCCTTCATGGTGTATAAATGCTTAAAGACATTGTCTTGAATCAATGTTATTGATATCTTAAAGAGGTGTAGGTAGCCTAGTGGTTAAGAGCGTTGGGCAGGTAAGTAAAAGGTTGCTGGTTTAAATCCCAGAGTGTTTAATAGGTGAAACATGTGTCTATGTACCTTTGAGCAATGCACTTAACCCCAGTTGCTCTGGAAAGAGCTTCCTGCTAAATGACTCAAATGTTTTATAAAATGTGGACACATGGCAGTGATATATTCTTCATTAATGCCCAGTGTTTCACTGCATAAACGAAACGTGGTCTGCGGTGTGATTGAGATGCTTGCTGTTGATTTATTGCCTCTACTTCTAGAACAGTGTAAAAATCCCTGCTCCTTTTTCGTCTGCTATAACATTTTCGAACACAATATATCAATGGTTTAAAAGCAATTTTTACATTAAAGGGATAGCAGATAACGTGGTGGTGTGAGGGAGGTTACTTCGGTTGAACTCAGGCCAGAGGAATGGTTAACTTTGTTCTTTAAACTATGGTGCCTATACTGTAGTCTTCCCAGATATTAGTTTGGCTGCTGTAGTTTCTGTCCTCCTTCTCCTCCTCCCTTCTCTAATGTAATTCTTCCCTCCTTTCATTTCCTCCCTCTCATCCCATCTCCCTCCTCTCATCCCATCTCCTCTAATCTTGGCTCGCCCTTCCTCCCCCTCACTCACTCTCCCTCCCTCCTTTCTCCCTCTCTCTCTCTATCTTACCCCCTTGTCTTTCTCTCTTTCTGCCTCTTCCTCTCTCCTCCATCCTCCCTCTCTCTCTCCTCCTTGCACCCTCCTCCAACCTCAATCCCTCCCCTTTCTCCCCCTTCACACCCAGACCTTTCCCTTCCCGCCTCCCTCCCCTCCAGACCTGCTGCCTCCACAGCAGCCCCCTCCCAGGCCATGGTGTTTTGTAGCGGGCAGGTTCTTGTAGACGGCCCTGGAGTACGGTATGAAGCAGAGCCCCAACTGGAGGTGACGCGCCAGGCGGCAGTAGGCAGCCAGAGCCAGTACCAGGAGGGGGGTGACCAGGAGGAACCCGACCACTAGGAGGGCCACACAGCCCCCGTCGCTCAGCAGGTCCGAACAGTAGCGGGTCGTCCCCTGAGGGCGCACCTGGGGAGAGGAGAGGGGGCAGTGGGAGAGGGTTGGTTTTTCTGCTTGATTATGTTGCTGTTTTTCACATGACCAGAAGAATTTGTTGCACCAACAACGAAGAGATTGACATAATGTTCTTATGACTGTATAATGACAATAATGCAATGTCAATGCAACACAAATGTATTGATCTCAAATGTTGCTATAGTTTCTGACAAGCTGATGAAGCGAATCAAGCTTTCTGTTGGAGTCTTGTCAGAACAGATGGAGAGAGTTATTGGTTTCAGCACCCATGTTCAAGAGAAGTGAAGGATGGAGGAGTCAGAGACGAATGCGGGGATAGACAGATGGAGGAGAGGAGAGGAGGAGATGCAGGGAGACGATGACGTGCCCCTGTTGGAATGTGTGTCGGAGGTCAGGACAGACACAGAGCAGATCGCAGTCTGACACACACACACACACACACACACACACACACACACACACACACACACACACACACACACACACACACACACACACACACACACACACACACACACACACACACACACACACACACACACACACACACACACACACACACACACGAAGAAGGAGGGGCCCTTCCATAGATGAAATGTGATGAATTGCCATTCTTATATCACAGCTGTGAAACATCACAAAAATATCTATGGATCTTTAGAATTAAAATGTCCACCTGCTGGTGTGGTATGTGATGTTGTTAGTGTGAGGGAGAAGTGGTAGAAGTGGTAGCGGAGAATGGAGAGAATGTGAGGAATGCACTGGAGGGAAAATGGAGGGGCTGTCACCCTTCCTTATCTCTATGTGGTAAGAACAGAATACGCAAGTGGAGGGAGAGGAGAGGCACAGAGGGGTGAGGGAGGGAGGGATGGCGGGAAACAGGTTGGGAGGTGAACAGATAACAAACACTACAGTATGTCCATGCTTATTTCTACTTTCTAAGGCCAGGGGGTTTATGTCCCACAGCCAACCTTCTGAAAATATTTGATATTCATAGCTCTTATTGGGGTGTCTAGCTCTGAAATCATGCAACTGTATCATGCCAGTTAAAGTTAATGTAGTTTAATGCAGCTGCTTAGTAGGGTAGGCAGTCATTGTAAATAAGAATTTGTTCTTAAATTCTTAACTGACTTGCCTAGTTAAATAAAGGTTAAATAAAAAATAAAAATAAATAGTGAAGATATTCCCTTCCCCTTTTTCAAAATTGTTGGTGAATGTTTTTCAGAGTTTGTGTAATTCAATATTTTGTGACAACGAACTGCGAGATCAGGATAACTTGTTTAGCTAGCTTTAACATTCCTTCCTTCCTCCCTTTCTTTCTCATCCACCTCTCTCCTTTGTTTCAATCCTGCCTCTCTCTCCCTCTCCACCCTAATCCCTCCTTAATCTGGTGCCACAAGGTTCCTAATTGGTTAGAGGGGAGGGGAATCCTGTACACACACACACACACACACACACACACACACACACACACACACACACACACACACACACACACACACACACACACACACACACACACTCATTAGTAAGGTGGGGCTAACTGGGGTCAAAGGTGTGTGTGTGTGTGTGTGTGTGTGTGTGTGTGTGTGTGTGTGTGTGTGTGTGTGTGTGTGTGTGTGTGTGTGTGTGTGTGTGTGTGTGTGTGTGTGTGTGTGTGTGTGTGTGTGTGTGTGTGTGTGTGTGTGTGTGTGTGTGTGTGTGTGTGTGTGCGCTCACGCATGTGCTTATGCGTGCGTCTGTCTGTGTGTGAGCTCAAGTGTGCTAAATTCATTTCGCACTTAATGTTTTCCTATTTTGGCTGTGAATATGTGAGTGTGTGTTTAAAGCTTTCTTCGACATAGCCTTGTCCTAGATTTGTACGAGTTAAAGCATATAGATATGGGACCAGCTAGGCAAGCTAATCCCTACCTCCCTCTATTATTTAAAGTCTTTCCCTTAACTCCGGACCTGTCCAGTCGGATTCTCAAAAATTCTCTCCAAAATAGCTCCATATTCCCTATATAGAGCAGTACTTTTAACAGAGCTCTATGGTCCCTGGTCAAAAGTAGTGCACTATAAAGGGAATAGGGTGCCATTTGGAACGCAGTCCCTGTTCTTAAACATCTGAGAAATACTGAGAAACTCTCTGCCTGATCTGCTTATGAAACTCATCACAGAGGGCCAAACTCCACCCTCATCTTCTGCTAAAATATTCCAAACTCATGCT
>NC_068455.1:65781235-65851235 GCF_023373465.1 Oncorhynchus keta | reverse complement strand
TACCTACAGTATCTTCAAATGAGCTTCCTCTCTAGCTTGTGGTCACTGCTAGAGCACTGAATTACATTCAAGCTGGTCCTTCAAAGATTCTGACATTCTCATCTAGAACATTCAGGAGAAGCTCTTTTGTTCTATTATTCTATTGTCTTTTGGCTGGCAGTTGCATACATGTGACGCCTGTCTGAAACGTGACCTACGCCTTTAATTATCATGAGAACCAGAATTGTCATTTTAAAATGCTTTTGTGAACGTTCTTTCATAGATATTAGATTAGAAATCATCTGAAAAGAATGTTTTAGTTAATTCAACCTCTCTGTGGCTGGTTTCTCACTCACATTGCGTGGAGCCGGGTAGAGCCTCTCTCTGATCCTTGCGGTTCTCTTCTCTTCTTGGAAGTTACACTGAAACTCTCTCTCCTCTTAACCACGTATACAAGCAGGTGGACAATGTTCACAAACGTTAACAACTTCTCTCTCTCTCTCTCTCTCTCTCTCTCTCTCTCTCTCTCTCTCTCTCTCTCTCTCTCTCTCTCTCTCTCTCTCTCTCTCTCTCTCTCCCGTCTTCTCTCAAATCTCCCCTTGAGGTTCTCACGCTTCTAGTCCTTCATGCATCAGTTCAGATTCCTTCACACTCTTGTCAATGAAGTTGGGACCAGCTTGTATTGTAGTGGCATGCTGGTATGTTGGCCTTCTGTAGCCGTAGTGGTGATCTCCTGCTGTTTCCACTCGTCGTCGGTCCGTCAGGGATAAGTCAGTGTGCTTTGTTTTTTCATCCGTTGTTCTCTCCCTGACTGCAGTTGACTACTCCAACCTCAACGTTTTGGGTCTCAGCTCCTTAGAATTATCCCAAACTTCTGTACCTCCCACCGTCAGTCCGCCCCTCCTCTTCTCCTATTCTCACTCTTTCTCTGTTTGATACAAGAGCCCCTCTTGAGGAATTAGAGGGATGCCTTTCTCTCCCGCTCTCACTCCCTCTCTACCCTCCCTCTTTCCCCCTCCCTTTCTTAACTACTACATTGAGTTCTTGTGCCCCTTCCACTCACTCCCCTCCCTCTATCTCCCTTTTCACTACTATACCCAGTGCTTGCAAAGCACCCACATCTCTTCTCTCGTTCCCTCTGTTGACGGTGTGTAGCACTCTGGGGGTCTTTGGGGTTGGAGCTCCTCTGATAACCTGAGAAGTGATGGAGCATGTGGAGAGAGGGAGAGGGGAGAAGGAGAGAGTGAGAGAGGGGGAGCGAGAGAGAGACGGGGAGAGAGAGAGAGCGAGTGTTTATTTAAAGAGCTGCTGTGCCGCTGTGGTCTAATCAGCAGTCAGGGATGGAGGAGAGTTTACACGGTGCCCCTGACATCCCCACCATGTTACAGACAGGATCACAACCCTGGTTGGTTAGACTAACTAATATAAAGATCTACATTTACAGTGCTTTTGTTATTGTACAAAGATTTCTGTAAGTAACACATTTTGGTATGAAACTTTACTTACACTATTAGCCCCAACCCTAGCCTTTAGATGAACCCTGACCCCAAACCTAACCCTTAACCCTTAACCATAACCCCAGCCCCACCCCTACCCCTAGCTCAACCCCAACTCTAACCCTAGCTTAAACCCTTAACCTAACCCTAGCTCCAACCCTACCCCTAGCCCTAACCCGAGCCCTAACCCTAGCTCCAACCCTACCCCTAGCCCTAACCCGAGCCCTAACCCTAGCTCCAACCCTACCCCTAGCCCTAGCCCTAACCCGAGCCCTAACCCTAGCTCCAACCCTAGCCCTAACCCGAGCCCTAACCCTAGCTCCAACCCTACCCCTAGCCCGAGCCCTAACCCTAGCTCCAACCCTACCCCTAGCCCTAGCCCTAACCCGAGCCCTAACCCTAGGCATTCAGTTGTACAACTGACTAAGTATCCGCCTTTCCTATTTCTTCAAAACCCACGAGTCTGTAGCAGTGGGAGATAGTGTTGAGAGAGAACAGCTTCACACAGGGCGGGGATGGGTGGGCCAGTTCAGCTCTGATAGTGTTTAGGGATGGGTCCTGCTGAGAAAGGTCAAGACCCCAGATAGAGAATGAAAGGAACAGAGGATGAAGGAGGAATAGAGGATGGATGTCATAACTCTTACGTGTCACAGAGATGTAAAAGATGTTTTGATGTCTAGAGAGTGATGTCACAACCTGGTGTTCTCCTACGTTGAAAAATAACAATATTAGGAATCACGGGCCAGACAGATAACTGGAGGGATCAGTGGAACAAGGGAGGAAGAAAGGGTTATAAGCAAGAGAGGGGCAGAAAAATACTTTCTCAACTGATAAGAGAGCGAGTACAGATCACAGGAATCAGAGAGACTGTTGGCTAATCTGATTTTCTCCCCTCTCTGTCTATTTTCTCTGTCTTTTCTTTCTCTCTTTTCTCCTTTGAGTTGGTCAGCAATTATTTTCCTTTCTCTCTCCACTGGGATTTACCCTAAAATCAAATGAAAGATTATTGGTCTGTAGATGTTATAGCGGGTGCAGTAAAATGCTTGTGTTACTAGCTCCTAACAGTGCAGTAAAATGCTTGTGTTACTAGCTCCTAACAGTGCAGTAAAATGCTTGTGTTACTAGCTCCTAACAGTGCAGTAAAATGCTTGTGTTACTAGCTCCTAACAGTGCAGTAAAATGCTTGTGTTACTCGCTCCTAACAGTGCAGTAAAATGCTTGTGTTACTAGCTCCTAACAGTGCAGTAAAATGCTTGTAACAGTTAAAACTTGTGTTAGCTCCTAACAGTGCAGTAAAATGCTTGTGTTACTAGCTCCTAACAGTGCAGTAAAATGCTTGTGTTACTAGCTCCTAACAGTGCAGTAAAATGCTTGTGTTACTAGCTCCTAACAGTGCAGTAAAATGCTTGTGTTACTAGCTCCTAACAGTGCAGTAAAATGCTTGTGTTAACACAGTAAAAGCTCCTAACAGTGCAGTAAAATGCTTGTGTTACTAGCTCCTAACAGTGCAGTAAAATGCTTGTGTTACTAGCTCCTAACACAGTGCTCCTAACAGTGCAAAATGCTTGTGTTACTAGCTCCTAACAGTGCAGTAAAATGCTTGTGTTACTAGCTCCTAACAGTGCAGTAAAATGCTTGTGTTACTAGCTCCTAACAGTGCAGTAAAATGCTTGTGTTACTAGCTCCTAACAGTGCAGTAAAAGTGCAGTAAAATGCTTGTGTTACTAGCTCCTAACAGTGCAGTTGCTTGTGTTACTAGCTCCTAACAGTGCAGTAAAATGCTTGTGTTACTAGCTCCTAACAGTGCAGTAAAATGCTTGTGTTCCTAACACTTGTGTTACTAGCTCCTAACAGTGCAGTAAAATGCTTGTGTTACTAGCTCCTAACAGTGCAGTAAAATGCTTGTGTTACTAGCTCCTAACAGTGCAGTAAAATGCTTGTGTTACTAGCTCCTAACAGTGCAGTAAAATGCTTGTGTTACTAGCTCCTAACAGTGCAGTAAAATGCTTGTAGTTACTAAAAGCTCCTAACAGTGCAGTAAAATGCTTGTGTTACTAGCTCCTAACAGTGCAGTAAAATGCTTGTGTTACTAGCTACTAGCCTAACAGTGCAGTAAAATGCTTGTGTTACTAGCTCCTAACAGTGCAGTAAAATGCTTGTGTTACTAGCTCTTGTGTTACTAACAGTGCAGTAAAATGCTTGTGTTACTAGCTCCTAACAGTGCAGTAAAATGCTTGTGTTAACAGTGCAGTAAAACTAACAGTGCAGCTCCTAACAGTGCAGTAAAATGCTTGTGTTACTAGCTCCTAACAGTGCAGTAAAATGCTTGTGTTACTAGCTCCTAACAGTGCAGTAAAATGCTTGTGTTACTAGCTCCTAACAGTGCAGTAAAATGCTTGTGTTACTAGCTCCTAACAGTGCAGTAAAATGCTTGTGTTACTAGCTCCTAACAGTGCAGTAAAATGCTTGTGTTACTAGCTCCTAACAGTGCAGTAAAATGCTTGTGTTACTAGCTCCTAACAGTGCAGTAAAATGCTTGTGTTACTAGCTCCTAACAGTGCAGTAAAATGCTTGTGTTACTAGCTCCTAACAGTGCAGTAAAATGCTTGTGTTACTAGCTCCTAACAGTGCAGTAAAATGCTTGTGTTACTAGCTCCTAACAGTGCAGTAAAATGCTTGTAGCTCCTAACAGTGCAGTAAAATGCTTGTGTTACTTAACAGTGCAGTAAAATGCTTGTGTTACTAGCTCCTAACAGTGCAGTAAAATGCTTGTGTTACTAGCTCCTAACAGTGCAGTAAAATGCTTGTGTTACTAGCTCCTAACAGTGCAGTAAAATGCTTGTGTTACTAGCTCCTAACAGTGCAGTAAAATGCTTGTGTTACTAGCTCCTAACAGTGCAGTAAAATGTCAAACAAGGACACAAACACATAAAAAAACCATTTAAACAAGAAATCAAGAAATGTCAGAAGGAAACAACAACCCAAATAACACTGTATCAGTATTCCAATTGCAATCTATGTGTATATACACCGAAAATATATACTAAGAAACAGTATACGAAGACATACTAAGATATTGTAAGATATGTAAGGGATAATCAACAAGGGGCTAAGCGTTCTATGGAAAATGATGAATGACGTGGAAGACGTGTGTTCCACAACGCGGCAGCTTAGTGGTGGACCTGACCTTCCACGGAGTTGCATTATTTTACAGAAAACGCATAGAGCCCCACACATAGAGCTCCGAGTTGATTATCCATTTTATGCCATGATTATAATTTAACTCGTTTGCCTCTACAAATATGTTCATTTACCGGTTGAAATGTGTTCAAATCCACTGAAGTACACTACCGGTCAAAAGTTTTAGAGATGGCACACCTGTTAATTAAAATGCATTCCAGGTGACTACCTCATGAAGCTGGTTGAGAGAATACCAAGAGTGTGCAAAGCTGTCATCAAGGCAAAGGGTGGCTACTTTGAAGAATCTCTAATATAAAATATATTTAAATGTTTTTAACACTTTTCTGGTTACTACATGATTCCATGTGTGTTATTGTATAGTTTTTATGTTTTCAATATTATTATACAAGGTAGAAAATAGTAAAAATAAAGAAAAACCCTTGAATGAGTAGGTGTTCTAAAACTTTTGACAGGTAAATTATTGTAGCTAGCAAGTTCACTAGATAACTACAGAAGTTGCCTTGGTAACCAAACAAACAGACTTGCTAGTTTAACCAAACCATCAACCCTAGCTTGCTATTATGAAAATCGAATTCAACAAATACCAATTTTAATTCTATTTTTGCTTTCAAAAGCAGCTCAAACAAAACATGTAAAAATGATCTTTAGCCATTGAATTCTACCGTGCAAAAATTACGTGCGATACAGGGAAATAATGCATGCTCTAGAATGCCCTTCAAGTCAATAAGAAATGAGTATTCAACAATGCCATGGTATAAAAATAATATATACTAAGATAGAGATAAATGAATATACTCACTCATACCTGAGTGGTGGAGGACAGACGCCCTGTTTATACCTGCCGATAAAATACGTCCTTCATCCTGATCTTGATCTGACCTGTCTGTTTAGATTTATAAGATCTGATCACAATAAGATCACAATTGACCTTTTAGTCGTCTAGACCTGTCTAAAAATGAAGGCACGATCAGAATGTGGACAAGATCAGGACAAAAGATGCAAGTTAGAATCAGGTATAAATGGGGCGAGAGAGACAGAGGCGATCAAAACAGGCTGAAATATATGAGTTAGAGATACTGATCTTTACATGTTGATGTCATTTGTTAGATGATATAATGCTTATCAGAGCAAAGAAAGAAGACAAATGCCTCATCAGTACCATCTTCTACCTCCGACTGTTCTGTACACCCAAGAGCCTGATTTGCATCTGTGTTTATGTCATACACGGCCTATGGTTTACTTTGTTAATGTTGGAATGTGGAAGAAGTGGAAGATGAATGAGTAGATGGGATGGGAGGAAGTCAGGGATGTGGTTTTACGCAATGCAATCAGAAGTGCTGCTGAGAGAAAGAGAGTGACCAAGTAATAGCTTCCAAAACTAACTGTTGAAACCACACAACTCTGATATCACACAGGTTGATTGAGTAATTGTAGGGTTTGCATTTTGTGAGTCTGTCCAACCAACTCTTATGGAGACTCTCAGCCAATTTTTGCCAATACTCCTCTCCTACTGTGCCATGTTGAACCTATTCACTGAGGGAAACCTTGAAGAAACGTCTTCAAGTAAGGTATATATAAATCCACATATTAATCTATATATTGCATTGATACCATCTGAGTAATAGTAAATTAATAATAGCTTACTTCATAGTCGGAGCATCGGCTATGTTTATTAATAACCCCACACACATCATCTAACCCCCCCGCCCCACCCCAGACTGACCATCCGTGGCGGTCGATATCAGGGCGTAGTGGACGCCGGACGCAACTTCCTATGGAAGCAGGATATCCTCCGGTCTGTCCAGCGTTCCTCTGTCCTTGGCCCCTTGTTGATCTCTTCACCCCGGGTCACAGGACGGGACACACGGACATTCTATCTCTCACCGCTTTCCACTGATGAGGCAGAAATGAATCATTATTCTGAAATAACTGATATTAGATGGACCCAATAGAGAAAGATTAGGTAAAGGACCAGATCTGTGCTGGATTGGTGGATATGTGTTTGGTGATTTTGAATATGATCAGCCTTGTTTTATGAGCGGCCTTTGCCTTCCCTCAATGTTGTGTATATGTCTGTGTTGAAGTCTCCTGATTGTATTAGATCAATCAGCATCCGTAATCATGGATGTCAAAACAATTACTAGCTATTTCACCACCATTCAGCGGTAGTCCATTCCTATCCCCTGAAATAATTCACACGTACTATAGAGTTGTCTCTGTCAGTGAAATGATCAGGGGAGAGAAACTGAAATCTCTACTTTGTCATTGAGTCCTGTGTGCTGCTCCCTGCTATTTCCTGCCCTGTCTACTATCTGTATGACACTGCTGTTGGTTAGGGCCTGCTTCCTCACGCAGTTTACCTTGGATGAGATTCACCATATGGAAACCCCTGTTAACACCGATTTGTATTTTTTTCTACACACACAAACAAAACTGTTAGTGATTGTCTTGAATGAAGCGACCTCTGCAAGTGCCAGGCATATGTTGCGACAGCCGAGCGATATGAGGGTTTGGGTTGTTATTGTATATGGGGCCAAAGTGTAAATAGAAGATATCCGCTCCTCTGTCTCACATCCCCTCACACCCACGTCAGTGGTCAGTCTGTCAGCCAATCAGCCACAGGCAGGAAGTCATGAGCTGGATGTTCAAAAACACCATAGATGGATTATTATTATATATTATATTTATTTAACCAGGCAAGTAAACAGTCAAGCAGGGTTTTTCCCTCTCTGTTTGAACAGGCCAAATGTTCATGGGTAGCCCTGAGGGCTTTAGTCATTATGCTAGATTCTACACTATATTTTATAGTTACAAGGCCACAGTAGCCTACAGTATATTTTCAGATCGAATAACTGGGATGGTACATTATTTCTTTACGTTAGGAGATTTCCAATTGGTGGTGGTATCTGGTAAGAGATGTGGTCTGTTTCAAACATCGGCCAGAACAACTCAGGTGACTGTGTTAGCAGTTCAGCTGAGGTGAGTACCATCAATTTAATTCAAGTTACAAAAAATATATATGCAAATGTGGCTTTAATCGAAAGCATTTATTTATTAATAATAGTCATAGAAATGTCACACAAATTCACAAAGTGTTTAAGACATGTCTGGCTCAGTTTGTTGTGTGTGTGTGTGTGTGTGTGTGTGTGTGTGTGTGTGTGTGAATTCTCTAAACAGTGCAGTTTAAAATGAATGAAAAGGTATTTTGGAACAGGAAAAATAGAATTCTCATCTTAAAAAGGATTAAAAAGAAGAAATTGTTCATCAGAGAACTGTCAATACTCCAACAGATAACATTTTAAAAATCATTCATTTAATCTAAAGGCCCCTAAAAAGGATGAAAAACAAAATGACGATTTCTCAGATAAAAAAATTAAAAAATGTACAGAAAATGTAGTTGTTTTTTTTCACGCATTACAAAGACAGTATTCCGTTAGTCAATTTTCTACCTCGGCTGTGTATCCTAGCAACTACAGGGGAAGGTGTAAGTTATATTCATTAGAAATATCATTTATATATATTGAACCAGAAGCACCAGAGAAAACATTGTCCTCCTGTGACACAGTTGTTACAGAGGACTTAGAATCACCATAAAAAAAAAAACTTTCACAACTTGTACAACCCTAATAAAAACAAGGGGAGAACATAGACATCCAATAAATACGAGACACATTTTAAATTAAAAAAGAACAATGTACAATGTAAAATCCCCCCCCCAAAAAAGAATACATCTTTATATAAAAAAAAACTCAAAACAAAATCAGAGGTACAACACAATTAATTATTACACAAACTGAAATATTATCACGATGAAAAATGGAAACAATTCATTAAAACAAAAGACCTGATGTCCTAAAGAGGTGTGACAATTGCCTTCTTTCTCTCTCCTAAGGAAATAAACATTATACATTTGTAAAAACACAAAATTTACAACACATACAAGAGTCAGAAAGACAAGAACTAAAAAACAAAATTGTCTTTAAAACCCGTATGTTTCGAAGCATTCCAAACCCCCCCAAAAATGGGTCTTCTTATTCTTAATGCTTTTAGAAAAATGTCATCTCTCTATTATTAGTATTTTCCATCTTAGTTCTCTTCTAAATACAAGTCACAAGGCCAATGTGGTATATATCTAGGCTGATCTAGTCTTTTAAAAAAAAGGAAAATAAATTATTTTCGAAAACAGCACCCCACAAAAATACAAACAGCATTTACACATTTCAGTATTCAAGACGACAATTTGTTTTAAGAAATCCGGAAATAACAAAAATTCATGCCATTGATAACAACCGTCAACTCAGTTGCTTGTTTACAATGGTAGCTAGCACCAACTGCCTTTCCGTTTTTTCAAGTCCTCCAGAAACCAGTAAGCTGGTCTTGAGCACCGTAGACAACAAAAGTAAACTGGAGTTTGATTGGCGGTTTGGTTTTGTAAACAGGGATGATGAGTAGTAAACTGGTTTTCGATTGGCTGTTTTGATCGGCAGTAGTAGTAAAAAATATCTTAAATAAGGAAGGAAAAAAAGGTTAAAAGACATTTTAAAAAGGTGTGTTCAGTCCCGTCTGGCAGGAGTTTTGGTTATGGCTGCGAGACGTGGAGGATCTTCATCACCGTGAACTGGGCGCTGCAGCCTGGAGAGAGAAGACAGGACAGAACATTAGATATACTAGCCTCAGATTGTCAGGCAGATGTATACAAAACACAGTCAGGGCAGACTGAGTGAGCGTGCTCGTGTCTTACAAAAAAAACTGAAAAAGGTTGTGTGTGCGTGTCTCATAATAAGAAATAGTGTGTGTCTGTGTCTCATAAGAAAGATACAAGTACTTGGAAGTATAGCTAGATGGTGCACTGTCCTTCTCTCAGCACATATCAAAGCTGCAGGCTAAAGTTATATCTAGACTTGGTTTCCTCTATCGTAATCGCTCCTCTTTCACCCCAGCTGCCAAACTAACCCTGATTCAGATGACCATCCTAGATCATTTATAGATCGACAGGTAAGGGTGCTCTGGAGGGGCTAGATGTTCTTTACCATTCAGCCATCAGATTTGCCAGCAATGCTCCTTATAGGACACATCACTGCACTCTATACTCCTCTGTAAACTGGTCATCTGTATACCTAACGCAAGACCCACTGGTTGATGCTTATTTATAAAACCTTCTGAGGCCTCACTGCCCCCTATCGGAGATACCTACTGCAGCTCACATCCTCCACACACAAGACCCATTCTGCCAGTCACATTCTGTTAAAGGTCCCCAAAGCACACACATCACTGGGTCGCTCCTCTTTTCAGTTTGCTGCAGCTAGCGACTGGAACGAGCTGCAATAAACACTCAAACTGGACAGTTTTAATCTCAATCTCTTCATTTAAAGACTCAATCATGGACACTCTTACTGACAGTTGTGTCTGCTATGTGTGATGTATTGCTCTCCCTTCTTGCCTGTTGTGCTGTTGTCTGTGCCCAATAATGTTTGTACTGTGTTTTGTGCGGCTACCATATTGTTGTCATGTTGTGTTGCCACCATGCTGTGTTGTCGTCTTAGGTCTCTCTTTATGTTGTGTCTCTTGTGTTTTGTCCTATATTTATATTGTATTTATTTTTGCCTTTTGGTAGGCTGTCATTGTAAATAAGAATTTGTTCTTAACCGACTTGCCTAGTTAAATAAAGGTTAAATAAAAAATATGCGTGTCTCTCATAAGAAAAAGATTTGTCTCCTCACCAGGTTGAATGTGTCGTAGGTACTCATTAGCTCCTCCATGCGGTACTGCTCCAACACCACTACGTTGTTGGAGAGGCTGGGGTTCCTCTGGCGGGCACAGTCCTCACAGTGGACCACGTAGGTCTTCCTGCTGCCGCTCTCAGACGTCACAAACAGCAGGTCAAACACCTCCACCTGGTGGACAGAATATATACACACACCCAGTCAGTATACAGGCAGGGATCACTGGGCTGTGCGACAGGGCTCGTATTGTAATGCATGGGGATGAATTGAAAGCGTGCTGAAGCTATCATGAGGGAAGACAGCGGGTTGAAGTAATGCGGTTTTCAGAAGAGAGACGGGCTCTCTGATTGTAAGGTAAGTGTTTGTGTTCAGTTAGAAGGCGGTTTGGTGCTGGCAGACGGGGGACGGAGGGGGGAAGGGGGGGGGGGGGTTGAGGGTTTGTATCGAGAGAGCTGGGTAGATGTATTACTCACGTCACACTCGTTGCAGTAGTAGGCTGGCTCATCCTTCACCCGGCTCTGGTAGGAGATCTTCTTCCCTGCGGTCACCAGCTGGTCTCGCAGAACCTGGATGTGCTTGATGGACTGCAGCAGGCAGTGTCTGAGGGAGGGAGGGAGGGAGAGAGGATGAGGTTCGAGCCCTGAATGGTATACCACGGGTGTGACAGAAAATTACTTTTTACTGTTCTAATTATGTTGGTAACCAGTTACAATAGCACTAAAGCACCTTGGGGGTTTGTGGTATATGGCCAATATACCACGGCTAAGGGCTGTATCCAGGCACTCCGCGTTGCGTCGTACATAACAGCCCGTAGCCGTGGTATATTGGCCACGTACCACTCTTTCTCTGGCCTTACTGCTTAAATAGAGGACCCATCAGCCTGCACTCACTTGATCATCTTGTATGTGTCGGGGTCGGTGACCTTCACGGTGCGGGCCACGTTCCAGGACACGTGGATCATGGGGACGATGGACTTGACCTTCTTCACGTCGTTCCACTCAAACCTCTCCAGGGCCAACTGGTACTGGTAGGCTGCAGAGAGGAACAACGCTGACATTAGTGCCTGACGCTCTGAAAGCTCTTCAACAGTCGAATTGTTAGTGACCTTGTATGTTTCTTCAACGGATCTTCCCCTACTTATGCGTTTGGTTGGTGTGGATTTGGACTACGGTCATTAACCTCAAAACTCTCAAGTCAAAATGACTGACCACGACAAGCAATGGCTTTAAGGCAATGCGTTTCAGTAGCTGGGCGGAGTCAAACATTTGCATCTGTAGCAAGAATAATGTAGTTCCCTTTATCAGGGAGTTAACGTACAGTTGAGTGGTCCCACGTTCCATGCTATGTTGTTGCACCAGCCCACAGCCTGGACCCAGTGGACGGTCCCTGCGTTGATCCACACCAGGTCTCCTGGTCTCTGAATGAAGCGGTACACAGGGATGTTGGATCGGTACAGGTCCTCCAGAACAGGCCACCAGGAACCGGTCAGGTAGTCTACTCCATGCCTGAAGGAGGGGGGGTACTGGGGTTAGATCCTCTGAGGTAGTGGGTGATACATTGGGAGAATGGTACACTTGAGTAGATGAGACACTTGTACTATTTTACAGTCAAAGGACTCACGAGCCGAGCTCTAGTTACCCGGAAGGGCGAATTGGACAGATTTCTTTCCCTACATCAAACAGTCTCAAATCAGGAATGGATTATTGTTCCTCATCATCAACACATTCAGTAAGTCACGCTAGTGTATCAACCAATGGCCACACTACTTACTTTTCACAGAAGTCGTTGATGGCCGGCCAGTAGTTTTCATGCACGGAGAACCACTCGCAGTCTCCAGGCCCGATGTTGATGTTGACAGAGCAGAAGTTGTTGTTCTCCTGGTGGCCAGGCGTGCGGCTCCCGGGGACCTTCATGTAGAGCTGGACAGTGTTCATGCCCAGGATGGTGTGTCCTACGTGGCTCAGCATGTTGCCGCTGGACGCCACGCGCATGAAGGCTGGTAGCTTCTGGAGCTCCTGCAGCTGGGCCTTCCACCTGGGAGAGAGAGGGAGAACAGGGTTATTGTATTTTTTAAACTGGCCAACAGAACCCAGTCTGAGTGGCAGTAGTAGCATCAATGCTATCATCACTAAGGATCTTATGTACTATCGTAATTTTGCACAATATGGCCTTGCTTAGCAATGGACGTGGCTTATGTAATAAAGATGCAGTACTGGAACCTGACCAGTAGGGGTCAGCAAAACCTCAGACAAAAGTTCTGGAACAAATGGGAAAAGTCCCACATGTTCTATGTGGTAATAAAATGCATCCCTATCTCCAGCTTACCTCTTGGGGTCTGACAGATCAATGTTGGTGCCAAACTTGATGATCTTCCCTACTGGTTTCAGCTCAGTACTGGTAGCGTCTTTGCTTGTGGGGTCTTTGTTAGACGTCTCAGAGCTAGTCTCCTTACTCTTCTCTTTGTCTTCCTCATCTTCGTTATCATCATCTTCATCACTCCCCTTCTCCTCCTGAAGACACAAAAGAAGAAGGTAGAGGTAAGTGAAATATAAGAGGTGTGTGTGTGTGTACACATGGTGTGTGTGTGTGTGTGTGTATCATTGCATCCATCCATACCTGGAGGCTCTCCTGGAAGCTGGAGGCCTGGTACTGGGCGTACTTGGCGATGGTGGTGTGTGAGCGGCTGCTCTCGCAGGGCCAGGTCTGCCCCGTGCCGCTGGGGTCCCAGTTCTCATCAGCAGGCTGCTGTACCTGGGTCCTCACCTCCACAGCATGCTCAGAGTTAGCATCCACCAGAGACTTAGTGGAGAATAGACCCAGGTCTGAGGAGAGAGAGAAACAGTGGTTTAACATAAACTCAGCAACAAAAGAAACGTCCCTTTTTCAGCACACGGTCTTTCAAAGTTATTTGGATTTTTACAAATTAACTTCACAGACCATTTTAAAGGGTTTAAACACGGTTTCCCATGCCTGTTCAATGAACCAATAACAATTAATGAACATGCACCTGTGGAATGGTCATTAAGACACTAACAGCTTACAGACGATGGGCAATTAAGGTCACAGTTATGAAAACTTAGGACACCAAAGAGGCCTTTGTACTGACTCTGAGAAACACCAAAAGAAAGATGCCCAGGGTCCCTGCTCATCTGCGTGAACGTGCCTTAGCCATGCTGCAAGGAGGCATGAGGACTGCAGATTTGGCCAGGGCAATAAATGTCAATGTTCGTACTGTGAGACGCTACAGGGAGGCAGGACGGACAGCTGATCGTCCTCGCAGTGGCAGACCACGTGTTACAACACCTGCACAGGATCGGAACAACCAAACATCACACCTGCGGGACAGGTATAGGATGGCAACTGCCAGAGTTACACCAGGAGAGCACAAAATAGGTTGAGAGAGGCTGGACTGAGGGCTTGTAGGCCTGTTGTAAAACAGGTCCTCACCAGACATCACCGGCGACAACGGCGCCTGCGGGCACAAACCCACCGTCGCTGGACCAGACAGGACTGGCAAAAAGTGCTCTTCACTGACGAGTTGCGTATTTGTCTCATGATGGGTGATGGTCAGATTCGCATTTAACGTCGAAGGAATGAGCGTTACACCAAGGCCTGTACTCTGGAGCGGGATCGATTTGGAGGTGGAGGGTCCGTCATGGTCTGGGGTGGTGTGTCACAGCATCATGGGACTGAGCTTGTTGTGATTGCAGACAATCTCAACTCTGTGCGTTACAGGGAAGACATCCTCCTCCCTCATGTGGTACCCTTCCTGCAGGCTCATCCTGACATGACCCTCCAGCATGACAATGCCACCAGCCATACTGCTTGTTCTGTGCATGATTTCCTGCAAGACATGAATGTCAGTGTTCTGCCATGGCCACCAAAGAGCCCAGATCTCAATCCCATTGAGCACATCTGGGACCTGTTGGATCGGTGGGTGAGGTCTAGGGCCATTCCCCTCAGAAATGCCCGGGAACTTGCAGGTGCCTTGGTGGAAGAGTGGGGTAACATCTCACAGCAAGAACGGGCAAATCTGGTGCAGTCCATGAGGAGGAGAGACTTAATGCAGCTGGTGGCCACACCAGGCACTGACAGTTAATTTTGATTTTGACCCCCCCTTTGTTCTGGGACACATTCCATTTCTGTTAGCCACATGTCTGTGGAACTGGTTCAGTTTGTCTCAGTTGTTGAATCTTATGTTCATACAAATATTTACACATGTCAAGTTTGCTGAAAATAAACACAGTTGACAGTGTGGGATGAAATGGTGTGGCATGATTACTATTTGTAGGTAGTTAGTGCAGTTTGAATGAATGATTTGTGTGGTTACTGTGGTAGATAGTGTTGAATAAATGATTGATAACGACGTGAAGTGTGTGTGTGGCGGGATGTGTTTTAAACTCACTGAGTCGTAGGGATCCGGCCAGTCCTCTGATGACAGTAACAGGGTTCTTGGGGTCTGTACAGAACTGCAGTAGTACTGGGGATAAGGCATCTCTCTTACTCTCCAGCTATAGAGAGGTGGGAGGATAGAACAGTTAGTACAATTATAATAATTCACATCAGGTGCCGTTTTCTACCAACAGAGGGCAGTACAGTAGTACAGGCAGTACAGTACTGGCTCAAAGTGGAGGAGGGATTGACTTCACTACTTGTATTTGTCAGATATTGACATGTTGAATGCATTGAGCTGTCTACTGGCACACAGCTCGGACACCCATGTATACCCCACAAGACATGCCACCAGAGGTCTCTTCACAGTCCTCAAGTCCAGAACAGACTATGGGAGATGCACAGTACTGCATATAGCCATGACTACATTGAACTCTATTCCACATCAGGTAACTGATGCAAACAGTAGAATCAGATAAAAACAATAATAAACCTGATGCAACTGGGGAGACTGAAGCAACACAAACATAGACACATGCATACCTACACAATAACATACGCACTATACACACAGGTACACCTGGATTTTGTGTTGTAGATATGTGATAGTAGAGTAGGGGCCTGACGGCACACAATGTGTTGTGAAATCTGTTGTGATTTGTTTTTTAAATTATTTAACCTTTAGTTAACTAGGCAAGTCAGTTAGGAACACATTCGTATTTACAATGACGGCCTACCCAGGCCAAACCCTCCCCTAACCTGGACGAAGCTGGGCCAATTGTGTGCCACCCTATGGGACTCCCGATCACGGCCGGTTGAGATACAGCCCGTGATCAAACCAGTGTCTGTAGTGACACCTTCAGCACTGAGATGCAGTGCCTTAGACAGCTGCGCCACTCAGGAGGCCCAAAATGTCATGTTTAATATATATATATATATACACATAACTGCCTAAATTTTGCTGGACCCCAGGAAGAGTAACTGGCAGCAGCTAACGAGGATCCATAATAAATACAATTACAGGCTTAGAAAATGATTTTAATTTCACGCTACACATTATTAGAGAAAGAGACAGAGTGTAATAATATCATGGGAGACTGGGTGCAGAGAAAGATAGATATGTGAGATGTGTGGTGGGGTTATGGTGAACGACAGGGACTTACATAGATGCTTGGTGTGGGAGGGTTGAGTTTCTCCCGTGGGATGGGCTCTGTAGTAAACAGGGGCTTGACAGAGAATGCAGGGAGCAGGTAGGACTCTCTGAACTTCCCCTTCACCCTCGCACCCCTGAGAGAAGAGTTCAATTATTCTTTTTTTATAGATAAAACAGTCACAAACTAGAGCATAAAAGCTGTCTTTTTAGAAATGTATTTACTAGAATGGACCATCCTTTACTTCCAGTTGGTAAAACCGCCCCACACTCTCTCCCACAACACTCCTGCCTTGTTCACCCCTCCATCCCCCTCTCCTCCTCCATACTCACTTGCAGGCCCGTATGACCTCTGCGGCTGTGTTGTTTATGTTGATCTCCTCCAGCGGTGTCCCCTTCTCCTCCACCTCCGAGGCGATGAACGTCTCTCTGTCTCCACTCTCCACCTTGATCAGCCTGATCTTCAGCTCCTTGGGCGGCCCGTCCGACAGGGCCTTCAGCTCCTTGGGCGGCCCGTCCGACAGGGCCTTCAGCTCCTTGGGCGGCCCGTCCGACAGGGCCTTCAGCTTCATGAAGTCAGCAGCCGAACCCTGCAGTGTCGATCCAACCTCACTGCCCTGAGAAGAGGACATGACACCAGAACTTTTTTCACTTCTACTATGGGACACCCATTCTGAGGGTTCGTCTCCGCTAGTGGAACCAGCCTGTTTCCTCCTCTTCCGGTCTCTCTCAATGTCAGCGTGAACGTGGTCGCGGTCCTTCTCCCGGATCTCCTTGCTCTGGAGGTCCAGGTTCCCAAGGATCCGCAGGTGCTCCTTCTTCTCCTTGTGAACTTTGCCCTCCTTGTGCCGTTTGGAACTGGAATGGGAGGAGGACATCTCCTCTCGTTTCTCTCTGTGCTTTTTCTTCCTCTCTTTCCTGTCCTGGTGTTTCCTGCTGCTGCCGTGTTTCCTCTTCTTCTCAGTCTCTCTGTCCTTCTCTCTGTCTCGTTCCCACTCTCTCTCAGGCTTGTGGTGCCTGTCCTCGTGTTTCAGCTCAGTCTTGGTCCTGTCTGAGGTGTTGTTGCTGGGGAGGGAATTGGAGTGCCGGGTCAGGGAGACCTCACAGCTCTGTCCCAGCTCGGCTAGAGAAGACTCAGAGATGGTAGTGAGCTTCATCTCTTCTTTCGGCTCCATCTTGATGGATTGTGTGGAGGGATTCAAATGTGACTTTAAGGAATGGATCCTCTTCTCCGTGGCCTCCCTCCCATCTCTCCAGATATCAGGCGCCTCCATCTTGATATTGACCTGTCTCTTGGCCTCCCAGTTGGAGGGTGAGTGTGGGCGGGACTTTCGGGGCGGTGTAAAGCCCGGGTGATTGGTGGAATCGGAGGTGGGGGAGGTGCTATTCTGCTGCTGTTGGATGTCGGGACCTAGAGAGAGGGAGGAGGAGTACTTCAGTCCCCCCAGAGCGGAGGGGGGTGGGCGGCCAAATGGCCCTCCTCTGTAGGTGTACTTCTGGTTCTCCAGGGCGGCCGGGGACTTGAAGGTGCTGCTCACCCCCGTCTGGTGGAGATGAGGCCTCTGGGGCGGGGGAGGGGAACTGGACGGGGTCTCCGACTCCTCTTCCTCATCTTCGTCGTCGCACTCGCTCTTCGCGGGCTCCGGGAGACCGTAGAGTTTAGCCAGGTCGCTGTGGCTGTAGTTAGTTCCTGACTGGGGGTTGGGGTTGAGAGGGACGGCTGGCTTGTGGAGCTCCGGAGCGGGTTTCGGGGTGGGACAACCCTCCTCCTCTTCCTCGTTGAGGGAGGAGGTCCGACTGCAGGGGGAGGCCAGGGAGCCCTGTCGGCTCAGCACGGGGGGGCTGGCGTGGAGGTTCGCCCCAACAAAGTCGTCCTGCGGTTGCTGCTTGGGCGCCGGAATGAGGTCCGGGGCGCACAGGTAGCTCTTGTCCGGTGGCACGGTATCAGAGAAGGTGTTGTTTTCTCTAGCTACGTTTCGGTCGCTGCTATAGAAAGATTCCTCCTCTTTCTTGATGGACTCATCCAGCATGGCCATGATGTTGGCCAGACCGTCCGGGAGTAACGTAGAGAGCTCCGATGGTTCCTCCTCAAACTGGGCACTGTCCGAGTCTCCGCTGCTGCTGCTGCTGGCGCTGCTACCCAGGCTGCCTAGGCCTCCGCTGGGCATGCGCTTGTGGAGGAGACCCCCTGTGCTGGAGGTGCTGCTGGCGGTTCTGGAGGGGTTGGTAGCGGACGAAAGGCTGTCCCTGGGGAAAGCCTGGAAGAGTTTGGGGGGCTCTCGGAGGGTGATGCTGATGGAGCTGTGGAGGGGACCCGTAGCCCCCATCACTCCTCCTCTGGCCGGCCGACTAGCTTTCTCCTTGGGTTGGAGAGTGTCTTTGGGTGGACGGGGGGTGCCTCGCATGGTGGTGTTATTTAAGGGGTGGTTGGGGTAAGAGGTAACAGCAGAGGGGTTGTTAGGGTAGGAGGGCCCCGACGAGGACCGGGCGTTGTTCCCTGAGGTAATGTTACTACTGTGAGATGATGACTGATGACTCCCACTCCATTTCTCCCTCTGCCTCTGCTTCTGCTTCTCCCTGGCATACTCCGTCTGGGGGGTGAGAGGGGGCGGCTGCGACCTCTCCAGGGGGGCGGGAGACGGTGGTGCCTGGCCTGGGGGACAAGGGGGTGCCCCGGCCCGGCTCAGCCAGGGGTAGGGGGGCGAGGAGGAGGACTGGCTGGGGGGTGGTGGGGGTGGAGGTAGGACAAAGGAGGAGGAGGTGGAGACAGTGGACAGGCGAGGAGGAGGTGGGGCAGAAGAAGTGCTGCCTGACAGGAGTCTCTCCAGACTCTCGATGGCGGACTCCTCTCTCCCCTTACTGCTCCTGCTCATCTCCTCCTTCCTCTCCATCCTCCTCTTCCTCTCCTCATCCTCTCTCGCCCACTCTCTCCTTTTCTTCCTCTCCTCTTCCTCCCTCTCTCTCTCCCAGTCCCTCCTCTTCCTTTCCTCCTGCTCTTTTTCCCATTCCTTATTTCTCTTCTTCTCCTCTTCTGCCCTCTCCCACTCCCTCCTCTTCCTCTCCTCCTGCTCTCTCTCCCAATCCCTCCTCTTCCTCTCCTCCTGCTCTCTCTCCCAGTCCATTCTCCTCTCCTCGGCCTGCATATGACCCTGCAGCTCAGCATCCAGTTTATCCAGGGCCTCCTCCATGGACTGGGGGGCTGAGGGTGGTGGTGGCTGGGGTCGAGAGTTAAGATACCCCTGGGCTGAGGTGGTGGTAGCCTGGGGGGGCTGGGGTATAGACTGGGCACAGAGTCTGGAGTAAGAGGGATTGGAGCCTGGCTGAGGGGCAGAGTTGACCGTGTGGGGTTGGGGGGCGGTCATGGTGCGGTCACGGGGCGAGCTAGTGACCGTCGTCTGCGGGAGGGGGTTGGGTTGAGACCCTCTGCTGGTGATAACACTTTCCCCTGCCCTCTGGTGTCCTGAGGATGATGACGAAGAGGAAGGAGTGCGATCAGGCTCAGGCCGTCCGTAGTAACCCTTCCCCTGGACAGACTGGTGGTGGTGGTGGTGGCTAGGCTGCTGCTGGGGCCTGGGTGGTGCCCGCTGGGGGTGAGGGTGGCTGGCAGTGCCCACGCGGGCTCCCTGATACCCTGGGTGTAGCATGGGGTGGATGGGCCCCCTCTCTGGGTCCCTCTCCAGCTGAGATGGAACTGAGGTCTGGTGGAGCATTCCCATAGTCTCCCTGCCTCTCCTGCTGCTGGGGGTGTTGTTAGCTGAACACATAGCAGGGGGCGCTGTGGTCACAGTGGAGAGTGCAGGTCCAGCAATACTACTACTGTAGCGGTTGTTATGTGACTGTGAGCAGGGGGGATGGGGGGTGAAGGTGGGGGTGATGACTGGCGTCCTGGTAGGAGTTATGGGGGAGGCCAGAGGGGGGCTGACGTGGGGGCGGGGGTGCTGATGATGCTGGAGGGGTGCAGGACCCCGGGTCTCCCCGACCTGGTTCTGATGCTGCCCCTGAGATACCGGCCCTACCCTGTAGAGACCTGACTCCTGTATGGAGAGACACATGCTAGGTTAGTACACTGAAGATACTGCGCAATACAAACAGACACGGGTCGCTTCCCAAATGGCACCCTATTCCCTACACAGTGCACTACTTTTGATAGGGCCCATTTGGGACGCCAACCCGATTCACTACAATGCAAACAAAATGGATATGCTTTATATTTCCTGTACTTTCCTGTAAGTCCATAAACTAAGCCCATTAACTAAGCCCATTAACTAAGCCCATTAACTAAGCCCATTAACTAAGCACATTAACTAAGCACATTAACTAAGCACATTAACTAAGCCCATTAACTAAGCCCATTAACTAAGCCCATTAACTAAGTCCATTAACTAAGCCCATTAACTAAGTCCAATCAATTCCAAACAGAACCCTCCACTAAATGACAATGAGTAGGTAAAATAGGAGTTGTTCACGGACTCTTCGGGTCTACGTGAAGTGCCCAGTCAGCCCGCCGGGCGTCGATTCGGGATTTTTAAAATAATCCGTGTGAAAAAGGCGGAGATCAGGCATTAACAAATGGAGGCTGGGTGCAACATTAGCTCTGCTGGGAAACCAGGACTCACCAGGGGGTGGTTGCTTTGTGGCCTCCCCTGGCCCTGGGGCCTCCACGCCTCATGGTGTGGGGTGGTGGGGTTGTGCTGCGGAGGTACTGCGGTGCTGCAGGCAGGGGCAGGGGGGCGGGGGGCCGTGTGCCCCAGCCCCGCGTGGGGCTGGAAGTGAGGGTGGGGGTTGTAAGGCACGCCGGTGTGGTTTGCTGGTGAGGGTTTGGTGGGCTCCCTACTGTCCCGGTCTCCTCTACTGTCCCCCCTTGCTAGAGCTTGGTGGTGAGGAGGATGAGAAGGGGGATGGTTGTGGATTCCTCTGCCCCCAGTGGTAGGGCCTCTCTGGGTGGTAGGAGGACCTCCCCGGGGCTCCATCCCCATGAGAGGCAGGGCTAGAGCTGGTTGTTTGGGGTACTGGGGGTGGTTATTGTGGGGGGGTTGATTGAGGGCCTGTGGTGGGAACTGGGGCTTGTGGGGTGGGGGGGGGGCTCCGCGCCCCTGGGGGTAGTCTCCCGGGGAGGAGATGCGGGTTGGGGAGATTGGCGAAGGGGCGGAGGGAGGGGGAGGTTTGTAGGTGTAGCCGCCCAGACCCGACTTGGCTGAGTCCTGTTACCAGAGAGAAAGAGAGCGACACGATGAGGTAAGAACTTGTGGGCTAGGAGACCATAGACAAACTATTTGACCACCTGACCTGCATCTCATAAACTGACATGTTACTTTATGTCAAACGCAACAAACCAAGTTCCACCAACAACAAATACTATGATAAGCACACCTGATAATAATCACCTGATAAGAACACCTGATAAGCACACCTGATAAGCACACCTGATAAGCACACCTGATAAGCACACCTGATAAGCACACCTGATAAGAACACCTGATAAGAACACCTGATAAGCACACCTGATAAGCACACCTGATAAGCACACCTGATAAGAACACCTGATAAGAACACCTGATAAGAACACCTGATAAGAACACCTGATAAGCACACCTGATAAGAACACCTGATAAGAACACCTGATAAGAACAGTGAATTCTCTTGACGATGTGGTTGTGTTCTTACAGGTCTGATCTGGAACTCTGGAGGCCCGTTCCTGCGTTCGGGCTGGGCCCAGGGGGCGTTCCCCTTGTGTATGGGGTTCCAGAAGGCAGGTTTGGATGGGGGAGGGGGGAGGTGGGCCGGGGGATGCTGCTGTCCTCCTGGGCCAGAGAACCTCTGGATGCCGGGGTGAGGAATCTGGAGAGGAGTAGAGTAACAATGTAAATACTACAGCAGGTCCCATCAAAACAACATGGTCAAATTACAACAACAAACTAAGTTGAGATATCAAAAGGTCACAAATAATTCTATGCAATCACCTGATGCTACATATGAGAGAGTATAGACTTGGATTTCTTTATCCTGTATGTGTAAAGTAAAAGTACCTGCTCAGAACTCCTCTTCCTCTTACTCGGACTGGGGCAGTCCTCATTGGGGCGAGAGGAGGGGTGAAGGGAGGGGGGCGGGGTGTGCTGGATGACCGAGTGCTCCCCGAGAGGGGGGGCCGGCCTCTTCAGCTGCCCCCCCAGCATTTTCCCTGGGTAACCCCTCTGCTGCTGCTGTACTTGAGACCACATATCATCACCCAGTGATGTTGGACCCCTGGGAACATGGTGCTCCTGAGGACCCTCATACTGACAGATAGGAGAGAGAGAGGAGGAGAGAGTGAGGAAAAGTCAGCATTACATCTCCTAACAAGACATCCACCTTTAATCGTCACTCACTGATAGGCCACTCGTTTATCTACACTCGTCCTGTCGGATGATATCACTGGCCCCTTCTCTCACCTTCAGTAGCTGATTGGGTCTGGAAGGCAGGTGGGTAGGAGGCCTAGTGCTGTATCCACCGCTGTGCAGACGGGGGGCATGGTCGCCGGGTAGGGGTACAAGTGAATGAGGGGGGTGGGAGTCATACAGCTGACCCAACTGCTCCCACGCCCGGTGGGGGGGAGGAGGGGGGCGTTGCTGGTCCCCTCTCTGGAGGCTAGGTAACATGGCCTGGGACAGCTCCAGCTTTTCCCCACCACGAACCTGGATGGGCCTGTTGGGAACAGAGAGAGAGACAGAGAGAGAGTCAGATTACAGTGACTAAACCCTGGAGTTATGAGTGTAGTGACAAGGAAAGACAAGGCGGAGACGACAGCTAGCCCAATGGAACACATGCCGGACTCACCCATTATTGAAGAATTTACTGGGATGGTTCAGTCCGCCCATGTGACTTGGCGCTAGATGGGGGAGGAGCTGGTGTTGATTGACACCTGGCGAAAACCTGGTAGAGAGAACAAGAATACGAGTCAGACCAGGACTAAATACTGTGAGACCTGTTAACCTGAGAGAAATATACACCTTAACCTAAAATAACCATTAACACTGAACGTGTGGTCTTAGCTTCAAACTCTCTCACTTGAGGTCTAAGTCAGTTAGTGTAGGTGTAATTAATTGACCAGTAGGTGTGTGTGTGTGTGAGGCTTGTTGGTTGCCGTGGAAACCTAACATACCTGGCAGGTTGCGCCCAGGTGGCGCGGTTACCCACGGGAGTCCATGGTACCCGGCTGAGTCCGTCCAGAGGGAAGGAGTCCCGTGTGCCACGCCCACCAAACTGCTCTACTGCGTGATGCATCCAGCCTGGAGGAGGAAGAGGGCGGGGCTCAATATATGGAACACACACACACACACACACACACACACACACACACACTGGAGAGATGCACACTCAGCATGTACACAACGTGTGCCCTCTGCGGAGGAATTTCCTTAACATGCAATTTCTCACATACACTCCCCTCTTTTTCTCACACATGCACAAACACACAGGCACACAGTCAACAAACTATAATCCTATAGCATTTGTGGATTGCCCAAAAATGCAAGTGCACGCTTTCTACTCACCACAGTAGCTGTGTCTGTGAAGCCCTCCACTGCAGCACAGAGAAGGCCACACACCAAAGACCAAGGGAAGACTACACACCTGCCTTCAACACCAATACTATACAGCCTGTTAGGCTAGAAAGGGAACGAGGAGAGAAATACAGAGGTATAGGGGAGAATAAGAGGGAGAGAGGAGACAGAGAGAACATGGAGGGAGAGAAGGGGAGAGAGGTGCAAGTCAATAATTGCCAGTAGGTTTTCCATTATATAGCTCAGCTCTAGAGCAGAACTCACTGCAGACAGAGAGGAGGGGTTGAGACTGAGGAGACAGGACAGAGGAAGTAGAAAGTCTAGATATGGAACAGTTGGAGAGGAGAGAGCTTACAAACGTCTCAGTGACTGAAATACAGTGTGTTGAGTTGGAGGGAGGCAGCAGACATTGTACAGCTCTAACTGTTTATCTACAGAAATGTGTCAACTTCAATAGTTTAACAACTATTACACAGACAGTAGGTCTAGGTATTACAGTCTAACCAGATTGTCTGCGTGTCAGTATAATTAGCTAGTACACTCTGGTAGTGCTGCACTGTGTCCCCTAGGGGGCCACGGTAGCTCTGCTGTAGCTGACTGAAGGATTATTAACCGAGCACAGATGGTTCTGGGGGAGTTGGTGGACCTATGACAGGGGAGCCCTGAGGTTACTGTAATCCCTACAGGGGGTAGAGACCCACACAGACTAACCATAGGTTTTAATCCCATTATTAGAACAGGCATGATGGAGAGGGACAGGGGGAAGACACAACAGAGGGTCTGAACAGGAAGGAAGGATAGAAGACCAAGAAGAGATGGGTGGAAAATAAAAGTGCTCTTCAAGGAAGGAGGGAGGGGCTGTGCTGCCTATATATCTCACGCCCACACACCTTCCCACACGTGGCAGAGAGGCAAACAAAGAAAGTTGGAGAACACAGAAAATAGCCTGGTATATATATATATACACACACACACACACACACAGTGACACACACGGTGACACACACGGTGACACACACGGTGACACACACGGTGACACACACGGTGACACACACGGTGACACACACGGTGACACACACGGTGACACACACGGTGACACACACGGTGACACACACGGTGACACACACACGGTGACACACACGGTGACACACACGGTGACACACACGGTGACACACACGGTGACACACACGGTGACACACACGGTGACACACATGCAAAAAGTCACATCACCCAGAAAAAGTGATGCTGACACACAGGATCACAACCACTAAGAAACAGAGAAGACTCAGCTAGAAAAGGCCCATGTTGTCCAACACAGAGTTACAGAAGACGGAAGGAGATTCCTGTTAAAAATGGAGACGAGCACACACCCTTGACAGACACACACCCGTGACAGACACACAGTGTGACGATGAGCCAGCAGAAAGCTCCACTCTAGTCAGCGTTGGTTCCTAAATTAGCTCTGCTGGCGTGTGGGGCCTCCCTCCCCCTCATCCCTCCCTCCGCCTCATCCCTCCCTTATCCCTCCCTCCCTCCGCCTCGCTATTAAAAGCCTAGGGGGAAGATATTTCAGGCGCTCCGTTTTTAGCTTCCAGGGAGACGGAAATAAAGACAACACCGAGCCACGCTGACACTCCCCCTCTACTCATCTGTGTGTACGCGTGTGTGAGTGGGATAACGACACCCTAGACAGACACACACACACACTAATGCCATGTAAAGAGAGACTAGGAGATCACACACAGCTCAGACTGGTTTACACATTCCCACAGACACATAGAAAGACACACACACACAGCTCATTCTAAAAGACTTGACATTTTGTTGCATTACATTCTTATTCTAATATGGATTACATTGTTTTTTCCCCCTCAATCTACACACACTAATCCATAATGACAAAGCAAAAAATGTTTTTGTTTTTTAAAGTTTGCAAATGTATAAAAAAAAAACTGAAATATCACATTTACATAAGTACTCAGACTCTTTACTCAGTACTTTGTTGAAGCACTTTTGGCAGCGATCAAAGCCTCAAGTATTTTTGGGTATGACGCTTGGCACACCTGGATTTGGGGAGTTTTCTATTTTTCTCTGCAGATCCTCAAGCTCTGTCTGGTTGGACGGGGAGCGTTGCTGCACAGTTATTTTCAGGTCTCTACAGACATCGTCGATCGGGTTCAAGTCCGGGCTCTGGCTGGGCCACTCAAGGACATTCAGAGACTTGTCCCGAAGCCACTCCTGCGTTGTCTTGGCTGTATGCTTAGGGTCGTTGTCCTGTTGTAAGGTGAACCTTGCTCTGGAGCAGGTTTTCATCAACGATCTCTCTATACTTTTCTCCATTCATCTTTCCCTCAATCTCACAGTCCCTGCCGCTGAAAAACATCCCCACAGCATGATGCCACCAACTTGTTTCACCGTAGGGATGGTAACAGGTTTCCTCCAGACGTGACACTTGGCATTCAGGCCAAAGAGTTCAATCTTGGTTTCATCAGACCATAGAATCTTGTTTCTCATGGCCAGAGTCCTTTAGGTACCTTTTGGCAAACTCCAAGCAGGCTGTCATGTGCCTTTTACTGAGGTGTGGCTTCCGTCTTTCACCTCTACCATAAAGGCCTGACTGGTGGAGTGCTGAACAGATGGTTGTCCTTTTGGAAGGTTCTCCCATCTCCACCGAGGAACTCTGGAGCTCTGTCAGAATGACCATCGGGTTCTTGGTCAACTCCCTGACCAAAACCCTTCTCCCCAGATTACTTTGTTTGGCCGGGCGGGCAGCTCAAGGAAGAGTTTTGGGGGTTCCAAACTTCTTCCATTTAAGAATGATGGAGGCCACGGTGTTCTTGGGGACCATCAATGCTGCAGAAATGATTTGGTACCTTTACTCAGATCTGTGCCTCAACACAGTCTCGCAGTTCTATGGACAATTCTTTTGACAGGTGGACTCCAATCAAGTTGTAGAAACATCTCAAGGATCATCAATGTAAACAGGATGCACCTGAGCCCAATTTCGAGTCTCATAAAAGGGTCTGAATACTTATGTAAATAAGGTATTTTTTAAAACTTTTAATACATTTGCAAAAGGAAAACATTTAATTGAATCCATTTTAGAATAAGTCTAACGTCACAAAATGTGGAAAAAGTCAAAGGGTCGGAATACTTTCCGAATGCACTGTATACACAAGCAACACACACACAGTTACCTTTCAGAATAGCACCTAATTCAAGATCCGCTGTCTCGTCAAGTCTCAGCTTCTACAGCCAATCATCTCTGGGATCTCTTCAGCCCTGGACCAATCAGAAGAAAGAGTCAGATTGAATATCAAGATCGCAACAACATCTGTTCACACACAATCCCAATTAGCCAATAGCTGTATGTATCAGACAATAGGGCTGTTCCATGTCATTTCAGAAAGCCATCTCAGATTCTTCTGAAATCCTTTGTTGTTAGAAACAGATGAGATAAGCGTTCCGGAAACTTACTTTTGTTGAAATACAATTTGATCTGAGAAATGAAGCTAATTGATTTGAACCAAATTGGCCATTGTAATGTATACGTTTAAATTAATATTCAATAATTATAGTACCTAATATGCGATATGGATCAAACTTTTTTCTAACACTAAGCATGTTTCCATCCACCGTTTTTATGCATATTAGGTATTACCATGGTACATATTAATATCATACCGTATAAAAATAAATCACAACAGCTGTGATGAAAACACAGCTGTTGCGTTTCAGTACAATTGTATAAATATCCGACAGATTACGTGTGCGCTCGACGCCGTGGGATCTTTTTGTCGGTAAAAATATTAAGCGAGAAATGGTGGCAGAAACGCCTTTTTATGTGCAAATGTTGATATATAATCATATAACCACTACGACTGACGACTCGGGGAACCACGCAGTTTATTAGGCTACAGATTAAATCACTTCTGATGAACTTCACAGGGTGGTGAAAGTGCACGGTGATCTTGATGCTCCTTTCCAATAAATATAGTTTCCTATTCTGGTCTGAAATGGATGTTAGGTACTATATTTATTGATTATTATATGAATAAATTAAAATAGCCAACTTGGGTGCAATCAATTAGCATAATTTCTCAGAAATCTAATGATAAAAATAAAGAAATCATGTTTCCGGAATGCTTATCGTATCGGTTTCTACATACAGAAACTATTTCAGAACAATCTGAGATGGTGGGTGTTGAAATCCTCTTTCTGGTGCTTTATGGAGGTGGAATGACCCAATAGCTGTACTCATATTATTACATCAGACAGCGTCGGTAGACTTCTCCAGAACGACAACGGATCTGAGAAACCAGACCTGTCCAACACTGGCATTTATCAGTCAGAGTCAGGAGACAGACAGGGACTTTAGATATTAGTACGACTGTCTAACCTCCTCTCTCTGGCTCGCTCTCTCCCACGGTTACTAAGAACATGGAGACATCACCCCTCCGCTCTTCTCCCCTGCTTCGACTCCCTAGTCGACACGGGGGGGTGTGTGGAAACCCAGGGAGGGCAGGAGGGGAAAGGGTGAATCAGCAGGGGACCGACAACACAAAGCGAGAGGGGGCTCACAGACACACACAATGGTGAGAATAACTGTGTTAGAGGCACAAGGGCTGTTGCTACATAAACAACAGTAGCCTCTCACAGGAAGAGGTCGGCACGTTAAGTCAACTATCACACGTGAAACTGTAGCGCAGCAACAAGAGGGAGGGAGGGAAAGGGGGCGAAGAGGAGAGGGTAGAGGCACAGAGAGACCGATGAGGGGAAGAGAGAAAAACGAAACTAACAAACGTGCAGCATGGGGAACTGAACACTGGGGATGGGTGAGAAACAAACTTCGGATAATATTAGGAAGCTAAGACGAGCTTTCTCAGGTTATATAGAGACAGACAACTGATTATATCTGTCAGTACGCTGTGTCTGTGTGTGACGATACTCTGCACCCGGGGTCAGCACCACGCCCAGTGGTCGGTGGAAAGGGCTTACCCCAAACTTAACACTTCACCCCCTTCCCCCTCCCACTGGGACGCCACTTACGGTCAGGTGACCGGGGGTGTTGCTAGTGACAGCGTGACGTCTCAGGGAATTTCTCAGGTACCGTCATCGGTGGTTAGTGAACCGGTGTTATGGTGAAACATGTAGATAGGCACGGGGGTTTATGGTTAACACAGGAATCGCCAGACCACCTTACCATGATAAAATTACAGTGGGGCTTATTGTCACTTTTAGATGCTGCGTTCTCTTGTGGTGTTGCCGATTTCCCCAATTGGGTAAAAGGGGAATTCCTACGAACTACAATGAAGTTACCACACAGGCCGCAGAATCTCACCAGCAGAATTAACATTGCAACTAAGAATGTTGTGCAACATAACGAATGTTCGAATGTGTGAATTCCCACGGTAGCCCCTGTATGTCACCTGGGTAACAGTGAAACTCTCATGACGACAGACGTTAAAGACCGGTTCCAGTCAACACCTCCGTCACCACGGTTACGGCATCACATACCTGGCTATCACTCTGATAGAGAGAGGCTAGGGCCATGCCATCATCATGCTAACCGTTCCTAACCATAACTACCAAAACATTACTCAAGACTCACATCTCTAATATACACAGAGTAAACAAAACATTATGAACATCTGCTCTTTCTCTCAGACTTCACCTGGATTCACCTGGTCAGTCTATGATCACTCATTGATGTCACTTGTTAAATCCACTTCAAATCAGTGTAGATTTTTTTATTTTATTTTACCTTTATTTAACTAGGCAAGTCAGTTAAGAACAAATTCATATTTTCAATGATGGCCGTGGGTTAACTGCCTGTTCAGGGGCAGAACGACAGCTCGGGGGTTTGAACTTGCAACCTTCCGGTTACTAGTCCAACTCTCTAACCACTAGGCTACCCTGTCGCCCCGATGAATGGGAGGAGACAGGTTAAAGAAGGATTTTTAAGCGTGGGGACATGGCTTGTGTATGTGTGCCATTCAGAGGGTGAATGGGCAAGACAAAAGATATCAGTGCCTTCGAACGGGGTATAGTAGTAGGTGCCAGGCGCACCGGTTTATGTCAAGAACTGCAACGCTGCTGGGTTTTTCACTCTCAACAGTTTCCTGTGTGTATCAAGAATGGTCCACCACCCAAAGGACATCCAGCCAACTTGACAACTGTGGGAAACATTGGAGTCAACACATTGTTGACTGATGAATTGAGGCTGTTCTGGAGGGTAAAAGGAAGGAGGAGGAGGGTGAAAGACAATATACTCTTAATGTTTGGTACATTCGGTGTACTCAGCTTTGAATAGTAGTGTACTACTATGGCTGACCCTGTAAAACAACACATTTCACTGCACATATTCAGTGTATATGGAAATAAAACTAAAAATAGAAGTATACTATGATAACCCACTACAAAGCTAAATAAAAAAAATTCGGTCAGCCACCAAATCACCCCCCTCTGACTCCAGTAATGAGACAAACAGAGAACTCCCCTGCCAGCCTCATAGTGGTTTGGTCCAGAGCCAGACAAGCGACATAGAAGGGCTCAGTTAAACATAGATAACAGACTACGAACACACACAGAGACAGCGAGTGAGAGAGACAGAGAGAGCGCAGGAGAGAGATAAAGGATGACGTAAAGATGACGACCTACAGACACTAGTTCCGGACAGGCCGAGAGATAAGTGATCGATTTGATAAGAAAGCGAGAGAGAGAGAAAGAAGGTTCCGGCGTGTCTGGTGAGTTCGAGAGATGAGGGAGGAGAAAGGCCTGTGGGTTTCTCTCCACACTGGTCCATTACATACCTGGCCCCAAAAAGGGATTGAGTTTAAGGAAACACACACACACACACCGCCGGGAACACACAGCCTGCCTGCGTCCGTCCCGTTGCCAGGCTCCCACAGCGTGTGTTTGTGTGTGTGTGTGTGTGTGTGATGCAGGCTAGTTCGTCACCAACGCAGCCAAACATTTCCCACACACACTACCGCCTACACAAACCGGGAGAGCACCGATATGGTCAAACACACACAGAGAACATCCTACAGCAGCTATTTATGGTTAGTAGAGAACAGAGGCAACTCTTCCTCCACACTAACTATAGTACTGCTGCTCTGTCTCTTTAGGTCTAGCTGTTTGGCCTTCTAAAACGGACAACCTCTCACCTTTTTACTGTCACATCCCAAGAATAAGGGTAGACAACGCAGGCTGAGAGAACCGGAGCGAGAGAGAGAGAGAGAGGGCTGAAATATGTTCCTATCCCCCATTCTGTTGGAGAACGTGGATTTAGTGAAGCTGAACATGTGTGGTTTCTGAAAAGTCGGTCCAAGTCGCAGAGTACACTCAAGAGGAAAGCCATGCACAACACCCCGCTCTCCCTCTCTGGATCCTCTAACATTACTTTTACTGACAGACGTGGTGAAATGGTCTGATATTTACATTCTCGTACATGGACAAGGCTGAAAGTCTAGTGTGGTATTTTGGCAGCCTGCTGGTTTACGCAGGTAGAGGAGATGGAAACAGCAAGAGCTGTTTTATCTAACTGCCATCGCACCTGTGCCTGTAACAACTGTCAGTGTGTGTGTGTGTGTGTGTGTGTGTGTGTGGATGCCTTGAGGAGGGCAGAGGGCATCAGTAGTAGTTTCCTGCAGAACAGAAGCGGTGTGTGCGCGTCTGAGTGAGAGTAAACCTGAGTCAATACAAAACCATTAACAGGGTTTCACCTCTAAAGCCCTTGAAGCCATGTCAGACAGGCATGACGTCATCCTGTCATCCACGTGTTTTAACCAAAGACACAGGCTCTAAAGCAGATGTTAAAACAAACGGAACCGAGGCATTGGAACGTTAACGGACGATAAACAGGGCTCAAGGCAGTTTTTCTTCTTCTTGATCGTCCACTAATAAAGTTTGAGGGGGCTGACTGACGCGTGTGGGGGTAGGGGAAGGTGATTTCCAGTCAGTCACTCAAGCAGATGTCCTCAACATCTCTTTCGCAAAACAAGACTTCACAAGGAGGGGTGACGTTCTTCTTTTCGCGTTTTCCAGAAACAGCATGACTCCAAGCGGGAGATCGTCAGTAAGACCAAGAGCCCATGCCTTCGTCTGAGCACTCACTCACACACAGATGTGCGTGCCAGTGTGTGTCAGCATGTGAAGCAGTGACTCACTATACGAATGTCTGTGAGAGACCGAAAACTGTATATGTGACTATATAGAAATATGTTGTGACATTTGTGCCGCCGAAATCTGAACGACCATAAGCGTGTGTTTACGTTCACTATCGGCAATAACACTTGATCAAACTCACTCACTTTCCCGTTCCTTCACTTCAAAACAAAAACAACCTGCCTGCCTTTTCCCCGAACACGGCGGCTCACATCACAGGGAAACGGCGTCACACACACACACACGACACCCTGCTTTCTCTGTATGAGGGTACCAGAAAGGGACAGAACAGCCCAAAGTCCCCCCTCCCCCAGCCAGTTTCTTCAGTACTACCCATGGCCTCACTTCCCAGAATCTAGAGCAAGACAGACACAAACAAACAAGTCAGCACCCTGATTAGTTCCCCCAAAAACACACACAGACCACAACAGAGCTGAGACTCTGTTTCCTAGACAACGGTTGCCGTGGTATCGGTGGCGTCGCGGCAGACGGTTATTAAGGTGGAGAGAGAGATACAGAAAGAGAGAAAGTACTTTCTCAAGAGATTGACTTTCGCCACTATTCTCTATTCCCCAGTACAGGTTGAACATTCTCTATTCCCCAGTAGAGCTTGAACATTCTCTATTCCCTAGTAGAGCTTGAACATTCTCTATTCCCTAGTAGAGCTTGAACATTCTCTATTCCCTAGTACAGCTTGAACATTTTCTATTCCCTAGTAGAGCTTGAACATTCTCTATTCCCTAGTACAGCTTGAACATTCTCTATTCCCTAGTACAGCTTGAACATTTTCTATTCCCTAGTAGAGCTCGAACATTCTCTATTCCCTAGTACAGCTTGAACATTCTCTATTCCCTAGTACAGCTTGAACATTCTCTATTCCCTAGTACAGCCTTAACATTCTCTATTCCCTAGTACAGCTTGAACATTCTCTATTCCCTAGTACAGCTTGAACATTCTCTATTCCCTAGTACAGCTTGAACATTCTCTATTCCCTAGTACAGCTTGAACATTTTCTATTCCCTAGTAGAGCTTGAACATTCTCTATTCCCTAGTACAGCTTGAACATTCTCTATTCCCTAGTACAGCTTGAACATTTTCTATTCCCTAGTAGAGCTCGAACATTCTCTATTCCCTAGTACAGCTTGAACATTCTCTATTCCCTAGTACAGCTTGAACATTCTCTATTCCCTAGTACAGCCTTAACATTCTCTATTCCCTAGTACAGCTTGAACATTTTCAGCCTCCAGTATTTATGCTGCAGTAGTTTGTGTCGGGGGGTTAGGGTCAGTTTGTTATATCTGGAGTACTTCTCCTGTCCTATTCGGTGTCCTGTGTGAATCTAAGTGTGCGTTCTCTAATTCTCCCCTTCTCTCTTTCTTTCTCTCTCTCAGAGGACCTGAGCCCTAGGACCATGCCCCAGGACTACCTGACATGATGACTCCTTGCTGTCCCCAGTCCACCTGGCCATGCTGCTGCTCCAGTTTCAACTGTTCTGCCTTATTGTTATTCGACCATGCTGGTCATTTATGAACATTTGAACATCTTGGCCATGTTCTGTTATAATCTCCACCCGGCATAGCCAGAAGAGGACTGGCCACCCCACATAGCCTGGTTCCTCTCTAGGTTTCTTCCTAGGTTTTGGCCCTTCTAGGGAGTTTTTCCTAGCCACCGTGCTTCTACACCTGCATAGCTTGCTGTTTGGGGTTTTAGGCTGGGTTTCTGTACAGCACTTTGAGATATCAGCTGATGTACGAAGGGCTATATAAATACATTTGATTTGATTTAGTACAGGTTGAACATTCTCTATTCACTAGTACAGGTTGAACATTCTCCATTCCAAGAACATTAACATTAAGGTCAACCTGTAGTACTGGCAGGTTATTTAAAGGGACCACGTGCAATTAAAAACATACATTTCAGACAGTGAAATATGATGCGTGCACCCGAGTTAGCTAAGAGCAGCTACTTTTCATCATCAGCCCCTCATTTTCAATCTGACCCTCAACACACTCCCATCTGAGAGTGTGTGCACCAATCGGGACAAAGCAGAGCAGAGAACATTATTGACGGTAGGCAACAAACCTCTTGGACTAAACCACCCCACACACACACAGGCAGAGATAGGAGTGGGAGTCTGTTGAGAATCAGGTTGTCCTTTATGTTCCTTCCAAGAGCTGGAGGTCTGTGATCATGTCTCCACTGAACAACAACATCAAGGCCAACCTGACCCTCGACACACTTCGACCCCTATCTGAGCGCGTGTGTGTGCCTGCCTATCGGGACCGAGCAGAGAACATGACTGTCGGTAGTCAACAAACCTCTTGAACTGAAAGTTCCCCATCGGAGTCAAAGCCAGATGAGGTAGAGCTACCGTCCATTCCGGTGTTCATATTATAGTTGGAAGGTAATAATTACACAGTTCTAGTTCTCTGAACAGACATAAAGCAGTGATAATGATGCATTTCTGTTGTTACGGCAGACTGAACTGTGTGTCCATATAGCCCAAAGAACACTGGACTGTTCGTTTACCGATTGTCCTCACCTCTCGCTCGCTCTTTGTGTTTCTAATACTCACATCGCTTTCCTCTCCCTTTCAAACACTAATTCTTGGCCTGTCTCTCTCAGGGGTTGGAGTGAAGTCGTCACTGGGGTGACAAGAGGAAAAAACAGCACATTCCTTCCCTGTGTGTGTTGTGGTGTGTTAGTCATACACACACACACACACACACGTTTATACATCTCCCTTTCACCTCTGCATCATCGGTGGCACTTTGCCAGGGATAACGAAGCTAAAGAATAGTCACAGATCCCACGAGGGAGCTTTCATGACACACACCGAGACGGTTCTGGAACTTCATAACAGGAACACATATGGCTCTAGAACAGTAGAGCGCAAAGACAGAAACACAGAACTACCTGGCCGACAGAGTCAACACACACGGTGTGGTACACCAGCCAGTCGGTCTCCATAGTCACAGCTAGAGGCCTCAACACTGCTAGGTGGAATTCCACACAGAGCTGCCTGAGCTTTACCCCAGTAATTCCTAGCACCTCCTCCTCCTCTCACCCACCCTGCTTCTTTGCTCTCCTATCAATACACTTGCTCTTATTCTAAATGGACCTCTAGGCCCTACGCTCTCTAATCCACTCCTGTATATTTGAAAGGATTGGATAGGTGGAAGTAATCAGCCGAAAAGGTTGCCTGATAATATGTTGGACTGTTATCAAAATGGCCTGCTAGATGTTTGCGATAGGACAGAAGTTCATGTTATTGTTTGCAGCATGACAAATGCTGTGCTCCTCTTCCTTGTTGAAGAAATTACACCTTTTGTTTCAGGTAGAGTAAAACAGGGCTTTTAGTGTGACATCATCGAGTTAGTTCCCCTTGTCTCTGACCCAAGTAACCCCCCCCCCCCCCCCACACACACACAATATGAAAGTTTGTTTTTTCACGGGCGCAATACAATGAATATAATGTCAGAGGGCCTGAGACAACATGAGATGTTCACACGATACACCGACACACTGACCCCATTTCATCACAACCTCCCTCAACGACCGAGGAAGTGTTAGGTGACTAAGAAATGTAAACTAGCCTACTGACCCACATTACTCATGCCACAAACACCTCCTACACAACCGCCACTCATCCCCTACACACACAAGCCACACCTGTTTCTACAACCAATCTCACACCCACACCACCTGTCAATTATGTAAGATACACCATCCCCAAAACACCATGGGCCAAACATCTTTATCCAACACCTATACACACACACTTACACGTATTCCCCTTTCATCAGTGTTGACTCAAGTTGAGCCTTAATATGTAACTTTTCGGGAAACCCGACCAAATTCATATATAATTTTTGCAACCTGTAAATAGCGGATCGATTTCTGCATGGTGCATCTTTAAAAAATATTCAGACAAATATTTGGTGTGTGTACAACTTTAACGGTACATGTTCGTCATTGATGTAGTAGAATGGGCGGCGATTGTTCATTCACTCGCATTTAGATCACGGGATGGGACACATGGGGGCGGGTGATTCAAGCCAGAGCAAGAAGCAGTCACTTGGATACTATTCAGCCAAGAAGCTGGAGCTGTATGATAGAAGAAAAAAAGGAGAATATATTTTCGTAAGCAGCTTTCAACCTGTCCTAACTTTACAGCTCGGGACTTCAAAGAGTCCCAAACAAGAAACACGCCACTCGTTTCCATGTCTATCGCCTTGATTGATCGGAAGTGAGGTTCAAAGGGTTTCATCGACCCCATGCCAGCACACGCCGGTCCTTGGAACAAGGCTCGGTTTATAACGGTCCATAAAATGCATAGCACCGAGTCGAGTTCTTGCACGAAGGACTATTTTTGTATCCGGTCAAATGATCATGAATACCGTCAGTAGTAACAGGCTAACTTTCCAACCGTGTTTCAATTGCTTGTTATGTGCTATTTCTCTTCCCTGACGGCTTTTCCAGACAGAAAGGGGTATTTTGAGACACAGTGAGTGACACACCAAAACCAGACCAAAAACACCACCCTCCCCCCGTGGACGATGCAAATGACTTCCTTTCAATTCTACTCTTTGTGTGCCAGAGGAAGGTCTGACTTGGGGCAATACATTCGCTTTATAAGGCAGCTTGCATACCTCCCTCTGCCCATCCCCACTCAACACTTCCCCAGTCAGCCCTCCCACAAACAAAGGCCCGGAGGAGGGGGGAGATCTTTACACAAGCAATTTCTTTCTCCCCCCTATTCTCCCTCCATATATTCCTCGTATCTGTCCCACAAACACACGTGGGATGCTGCTATGTTTCTGAAGTGCCTCCCTCTTTCTACTGTCAAAATAAATTCACCAAAACAATCGCACAAGCATCAAGAGAATAGACTATGGCCTTGTTGTAATTTACGCATTCAACCCAGTATGTAGACTGTGTCTTTACAAATGAACTAAAATGGGAATTATAATAGGCGACGTATTCCCCATGTAATATAGTTGATACAAACGACAAGAGATAACAAGGCAGCGTGAGCAAACAAGTCTTCCGGTTTCATCTATTAACTATTAAATGTTGTACACTAACGTTACCAGGCTGAATACCAGCTCCTCGACCCCGTCGCTAAATGTCACTTTCTGAACGCGCTCTCTTGTAATCGACATGAACAAACAAGCCGAAGAGAAAACGACGAAAATCCCAAAGTAGACATTTCCACATTACAAAATGTTTTACTGATTTTTAAACTCGTCCTACAAGATCTCAAGTAAAACGGCCAATGGCAACATGTCTCTCTGTGTACATTAGACAAACGGCGGCGCAAGATAAAAAGTTACATTTGACATTCGAATAGCATTGCAACAGAATATAACCAGCTCGTAATAAAAGACGTTCACACTAACACACAAGCTATAAAGATATTCACAACGTAACACTGTAGTAATAAATATATATTCACGTACTGCTGTCTGGAGTAGTAGAAATTCTTGAGAATATTTCCAAAACAAACGAGCTTTTTTTCACTAGTAAAAATATTTCAGTGTGTAACACTGTAGTCCATATTTGCGGAGTTTCCTGAATCCAGGCAGTAGTCGGAGCTGTATCTGCAAGTTTCTCTCTCTGTGCAGCTGAATTCCAGCGACTCAGACAAATGTAACATAGTTCACTTAGTCTCACTCGCTTCCTTTCGAAGCTCTTGTAAACTTGTATCACTTGACGCCCAACTAATGTCACTCTGTCTGGCTTTGAAATCCTAGCTTCAGTCGACAAGCGAGATACTCTTTTTTATTATTCCGTTTGTTTTCTCCCTGCCTTCTATCTTTTTTACAGTCCTCGTCTTCTTCTTCTTCTTCTTCTCTCTCTCTCTCTCTCTGTGTCGACATAAGGCAATTAGGTTGCGCTGAATCGAACTGTGTTTTAAAGGGACAAGTCTCTTGGCTCGGTGCTCAACCTATGATGCTATCGCTACAGATTCACACACCAACCCACTGGCTGCGTCTTCCACACACATACACGACACGCCCCTCGAGCGCACTGCTCTGTCCGTTCGCTCGCCGACGTCACCACACCGTCCCCGGAATTCCCTGACAGAGCAAACTGGCATCGAATACCGAGAGACTCACTCTAGCCGTGACTACCGGGGCGTGTTCCTCTGCCTCTCTGTGTGTGTGTTTTTTTTTAAGGTGGGCTCGCTTCGTGACTGACCTACCGGTTGATCACCCGGACAGCTTTTCCGTCTGACTGCCTATTTTTGGACAATGTACTATCCTGACATCACAGCTATTAAAGCATTTATCCTGCTGTAGTCTAAAATGATCCCGTGTTGATCTAAGGGCAGTAATACCATCTATAATTGATATCCTGTCCGATAACATAATATAATAGAAAAGACTGTATTTGTGTTACAAATACAGGATAATATGAACATATCTTATACCCTGTTATAAACCATTTATAACACCAATAATATCAATGGTTAATTATAATAACTGATAATATTAATTAATATTGATAAGTCAATGTACTGTCCCTGCCTTAACATTTTTCCACAATACACTATATATACAAAACTATGTGGACACACCTTCAAATTTGTGGATTCGGCTATTTCTGCCACACCGGTTGCTGACAGGTGTATAAAATCAAGCACACAGCCATGCAATCCCCATAGAAAAACATTGGCAGTAGAATGGCCTTAATGGAGAGGTCACTGACTTTCAATGTGGCACCGTCATAGGATGCCACCTTTCCAACAAGTCAGTTGGTCAAATTTCTGCCCTGCTAGAGCTGCCCAGGTCAACTGTAAGTTCTGTTGTGGAAACGTCTAGGAGCAACAACGGTTCAGCCACAAAGTGGTAGAACACAAAAGCTCACAGAACACTACCTGCCCCAATGCATAGTGCCAACTGTAAAGTTTTGTTGAGGAGGAATAATGATATGGGGCTGTTTTCATGGTTCGGGCTTGGCCCCTTATTTCCATTGAAGGACAAATATTAACATTACAGCATACAATGACATTCTAGACGATTCTGTCCTTCCAACTTTGTGGCAACAGTTTGGGGAAGGGCCTTTCCTGTTTCCACATGACAATGCGCCTTTGCACAAAGCGAGGTCCATACAGAAATGGTTTGTTGAGAACGGTGTGAAAGAATTTGACTGGCCTGCACAGAGCCCTGACCTCAACCCCATGGAACACCTTTGGGATGAATTGGAACACAGACTGCGAGCCAGTCCTAATCACCCAACATCAGTGCCTGACCTCACTAATGCTCTTGCAGCTGAATGGAAGCAAATCCCCACAGCAATGTTCCAACATTTAGTGGAAAGCCATCCCAGAATAATGGAGGCTGTTATGGAAGCAAAGTGGGGACCAACTCCATATTATTGCCCATGATTTTAAAAACGAGATGTTTGACAAGCAGGTGTCCACATACTATTGGTCATGTTGTGTACATGTGGAACATGGGATATAATGCGGTTGATCAACCCCTAACTCTGTCCTGTACCAGGTTTCTGGCTCTCTGGGGACAGAAATGGCTGGGCACTTCAATCCCCCCAGGACTCACCAACATGGGTACTATAATAATGCCAAACACATGGTCTGTTATTAAAGGCAGCATGTGTCACACACACACACACACACACACACACACACACACACACACACACACACACACACACACACACACACACACACACACACACACACACACACACACACACACACACACACACACACACACACACACACACACACACACACACACAACAGTATATTTAGATCCACCACCTCAGCAGGATCGGAGTGTGTCATTGATGATTCTCCCACAGAAACAAAATCAGGGACACACAGACAACATGAGTTTGAACTGCCTGTTCCTGTTACCGATAGTAAATTACATCGTGACCTCACAAGGAGATATTCTCTGGCACAATGAACATACAAGGTGTCTTTCCTCTCCCCCAGACAAGACAGGACAAGACACACACACACACACACACACACACACACACACACACACACACACACACACACACACACACACACACACACACACACACACACACACACACACACACACACACACACACACACACACACATACGCACAAGTACGCACATAGAGAGAACACACACAGAACCACACTAGAGAAAGACTCAAGACATAGCAGTACATGGTATTGACATGTAATTGAGAATGAGAATGAATGTTCATTCAATGTTCCGTATTGCGTGACTGTCTGAAAGCGGACAGTAGAATGGAGTCTTTAAGTCAATGTGAGAGTGCTCTATGTCAATGTGAGAGTGCTCTATGTCAATGTGAGAGTGCTCTGTCAATGTGAGAGTGCTCTATGTCAATGTGAGAGTGCTCTATGTCAATGGTCCTTCTGTGGCTCAGTTGGTAGAGCATGGCGCTTGTAACGCCAGGGTAGTGGGTTCGATTCCCGGGACCACCCATACGTAGAATGTATGCACACATGACTGTAAGTCGCTTTGGATAAAAGCGTCAGCTAAATGGCATATATTATTATTATTATTAATGTGAGAGTGCTCTATGTCAATGTGAGAGTGCTCTATGTCAATGTGAGAGTGCTCTGTCAATGTGAGAGTGCTCTATGTCATTGTGAGAGTGCTCTATGTCAATGTGATAGTGCTCTATGTCAATGTGAGAGTGCTCTATGTCAATGTGAACATGTTCTAGATCAATGTGAGAGTGCTCTATGTCAATGTGAACATGTTCTAGATCATGTGTGAGAGTGCTCTATGTTAATGTGAGAGTTCTCTATGTCAATGTGAACATGTTCTAGATCAGTGTCAGAGTGCACTATGTCAATGTGAACATGTTCTAGATCAATGTGAGAGTGCTCTATGTCAATGTGAGAGTGCTCTATGTCAATGTGAGAGTGCACTATGTCAATGTGAACATGTTCTAGATCAATGTGAGAGTGCTCTATGTCAATGTGAGAGTGCTCTATGTCAATGTGAGAGTGCTCTATGTCAATGTGAACATGTTCTAGATCAATGTCAGAGTGCACTATGTCAATGTGAACATGTTCTAGATCAATGTCAGAGTGCACTATGTCAATGTGAACATGTTCTAGATCAATGTGAGAGTGCTCTATGTCAATGTGAGAGTGCTCTATGTCAATGTGAGAGTGCTCTGTCAATGTGAACATGTTCTAGATCAATGTCAGAGTGCTCTATGTCAATGTGAACATGTTCTAGATCAGTGTCAGAGTGCACTATGTCAATGTGAACATGTTCTAGATCAATGTGAGAGTGCTCTATGTCAATGTGAGAGTGCTCTATGTCAATGTGAGAGTGCTCTATGTCAATGTGAGAGTGCTCTATGTCAATGTGAGAGTGCTCTATGTCAATGTGAGAGTGCTCTATGTCAATGTGAGAGTGCTCTATGTCAATGTGAGAGTGCTCTATGTCAATGTGTGCGTGTTCTATGTCAATGTGAGAGTGCTCTATGTCAATGTGAGAGTGTGTGTTTGATTATAAATCTTGTAATGACGAGTCAAAAACAAAGTGATGGAGTGTATTCAGAGGAATGCATTATAGAGAGATATATATTGCTTAGTGTATTCACTCTTTATTATCTGCTATCCCATGCATGTGTGTTTGAGTGGGTATGAACTACATAGCTTTCAGTCATCAATGTACTTTATACTCAGGGGGCTGTGTGTGTGTGTGTGTATCGTGGGGGGGTTACGGGCTGAAGCAGTGTGTGTGGTACACTTGAGTCCCACCCCGGCCACATCAATCAACAGCCTCTTCTTGTTCCCCCCAGCAAATGTAAAATAGACCCAGTAAGCAAAACCAATGCATATTTTCCAGACATTAAAGTTAGGTTCTGAATGAAAGGTGAAAATACATATTTTCCGGACGTTTAAAATACGTATTTCCGGATGTTGAAATGTTTATTTTCGGGACGTTGAAATTAGGTACATTTCCGGTTCTGAATGAAAGTTGAAAAGACGTTGTGTTTGGACCAAATCAAGGCTGGTCTTGACAAAATCTGAACCAAACATAGATGTTTATGATTTTTCGCATATGCCACTGGTTGATAGAAATTCTCATTGTTTAGGGAAAGAATTATGCGAGGTGTTATGTGTTGTTGGAGGTGCCTTTTGGTCAGTTTAGCTCAGAAAACGCCTCCCTCCTCAACCTGAATAGTACAATATTGTGTACAGTATGTGTGTGTGTGATGCTGTGTGGTGAGGGGGGATGTGAAGTAGTGTATATATCTTTCTGTTGAGTAGTAGAATCCCCCTTCCTCTCTAAACGGGGGCACAGTCCTTAAGGATGTGTGTTTGTGATTGTGTGACTGTGTGTGTGTGTGGAGGGTAATTACAGTGACTGGGCCTACTGTAATGAGAGGAGAGGGACTGAGAGAGAGAGAGAAGCGCTGCGGGGAGAGTGGAGAGAGTTCAGTTCTCATACTGCAGATATATATAGCATCCCTCTCATGGGTACAAGTCAAAAAGATTCCTGTCATTCCTACTTCACACAAACACATCTACTGTATACAGTACAGGCTCAAGTGACGCCCACACACACACACACTGGAAAAATACATTGAAGAGTGACTACCCCTAAAAACCAACCAATCCCTTGGATAACAGTGTATGTGGCATCAAACATGTATTCTAGTGTCAAAACTGACTACAAAGTGAAAATAGGATCATTTTGGTGATAAAGTCAGTCTTGTCTAAAACAGAGTTTGGGACCTCAACGCGTCACAACGAGTAAATGAAGGTCGGGTTTGGATTACAACTATGTCAACAAATCATGCCCCCTTTTGCCAAGCTCCACGTGCAAATCCCCCCTCCGCTCACTTTGCTTCCCTTCATTGAATGTGGGCTCCGTTGTTTCATCACCCCAAACAAACGCGCTCAAAGAATCGCGGCCTTTTGAGACTGAAAAGCCCGATAAGGTTTGAGCATGCAATGCATGATTCCAGCTGGATGCACAGCCAACAACTATGGTTTGCATGCCCTGCCGAAGGACCCTATCATGTGGAATAGGTGGTTGGACTTCGTTGGTCCCCAGTGGTGGTGAGTATACTGGTAGCTTGACCCCTTGATATTTATCTGGTTATGTATATTTTGTTAATCATTATCACTATCATCGCTAGCATAGCATAGTCACTTTTATAATGTATAAATACTGCTTTACTCATCTCATATTTATATACTGTATTCTATTCTACTGTATTTTAGTCAATGCCATTCCAACATTGCTCGTCCTAAAATATATATATTTCTTAACTGCATTATTTTACTTTAGTGTGTGTATTGTTGAGAATTGTTAGATACTACTGCACTGTTGGAGCTAGGAACACAAGCATTACGCTCCACCCGCATTAACATCTGACAAATACCAAATATGTGTATGTGACCAACATGGTTTTATTTTGATTTGATGTTTGCTAGCTAGCTACAAACTAGCTAGCTAATTACCTAACTTGTTGGCTAGCTAGCTAATGTTTAGCCTACCTCAATACAAATCGGATTTGGCTTGGAAACACAAACACACATTGAGCATGTTTGGGATGCTCTGGATCAACGTGTACGAGGCAAATGGGGGTTACACCAGGTACTGACTGGTTTTCTGATCCATGCTCCTACCTTTTTTTAAGGTATCTATGACCAACAGATGTGTATATGTATTCACAGTCATGTGAAATCCATGGATTAGGGCCTAATGGATTTATTTAAATGGACTGATTTCCTAATATGAACTGTAATTCAGTAAAATCTTTGAAATGGTTGCGTCCTGCGTTTTATACTGTATTTTTGTTCAGTGTATATCACCCTGTCACAGGCCCTCCCAGTCAACACCACATCATAAGATTGTCTGCTGCAGTTGTTGGAGAGATGTCTAGGTTGCAGCTGAACATGCAGCAGAGAGATGACGAGCAAAGGGGGCCCTCATCAGTATCATGTAGACATGCCCTCACTGTGAGCGTTCCCATGAATGGAACAGTCAGCGACATGTTGACAAGAATCCGGCCAGCAACCTTCACCTGTCAGCTGCAAAAGCTTTCACAGACTCATCATTTCTACACATACAGAAGGCAAACCCACTTCATTACTTTGAGAACCAAATTGTGAAACACAATTTACAGTTGAAGTCGGGAGTTTACATAAACTTATGTTGGAGTCATTAAAACCCATTTTTCAACCACTCCACACATTTCTTGTTAATTAACAAACTAGAGCTTTAGCAAGTTGGTGAGGACATCTACTTTGTGCAGGACACAAGTAATTTTTCCAACAATTGTTTACAGACAGATTATTTCACTGTATCACAATTCCAGTGGGTCAGAAGTTTACATACACTAAGTTGACTGTGCATTTAAACAGCTTGGAAAATTCCAGAAAATTATGTAATGGCTTTAGAAGCTTCTGATAGGCTAATTGACATCATTTGAGTCAAGGCTATTTTCTCAAAAGTGAGGTTACAAGTTGATCAACTTTGAAGGCAGAATGACTTTCCCATTTTTCCTCAACTGCAGTGCATGATACACCATGAGTCTCTACTTTATCCTATGTAAAAAAAGCACCATATAGGTGGTGGGTCACGTTTCATGATATCTGAAGTAAAATAGAAAGGGGAACGCAGTGATCAGGTTGAGAATGCAATCAGTGCTCTGTATGTGTGTGTGTGTGTGTGTGTGTGTGTGTGTGTGTGTGTGTGTGTGTGTGTGTGTGTGTGTGTGTGTGTGTGTGTGTGTGTGTGTGTGTGTGTGTGTGTGTGTGTGTGTGTGTGTGTGTGTGTGTGTGTGTGTGTGTGTGTGTGTGTGTGTGTGTGTGTGTGTGTGTGTGTGTGTGTGTTTGTGTGACTGACCAGTATCTTTGATGAAGGGCCAGGAGGTTATCTACGACTGCCATGCCCATCAATGGGGCACTGACAGAGACCTTACCTCCAGCCTCACCTCTTGCCCACTCACCAACACTCATCCATGGGGAGACTGTCTTGTAAATAGTACCTGTCTGTGTGTCAGATATATTACCAGTCCTGACTGGTAATAGAACAGTGTGTGTGTGTGTGTTCACAGAAACATGTATGGAGCCAGCACATGGAGACTTGCAAGATGATGTGATGAAGTCCAGACTGACGCGCGGGCTTGATACTGATGTCTCTGAATGGAGAGAGACCTGACACTCTGTACTGATGTCTCTGAATGGAGAGAGACCTGACACTCTGTACTGATGTCTCTGAATGGAGAGAGACCTGACACTCTGTACTGTTGTCTCTGAATGGAGAGAGACCTGACACTCTGTACTGTTGTCTCTGAATGGAGAGAGACCTGACACTCTGTACTGTTGTCTCTGAATGGAGAGAGACCTGACACTCTGTACTGTTGTCTCTGAATGGAGAGAGACCTGACACTCTGTACTGTTGTCTCTGAATGGAGAGAGACCTGACACTCTGTACTGTTGTCTCTGAATGGAGAGAGACCTGACACTCTGTACTGATGTCTCTGAATGGAGAGATACCTGACACTCTGTACTGTTGTCTCTGAATGGAGAGAGACCTGACACTCTGTACTGTTGTCTCTGAATGGAGAGAGACCTGACACTCTGTACTGTTGTCTCTGAATGGAGAGAGACCTGACACTCTGTACTGTTGTCTCTGAATGGAGAGAGACCTGACACTCTGTACTGATGTCTCTGAATGGAGAGAGACCTGACACTCTGTACTGTTGTCTCTGAATGGAGAGAGACCTGACACTGTACTGTTGTCTCTGAATGGAGAGAGACCTGACACTCTGTACTGATGTCTCTGAATGGAGAGATACCTGACACTCTGTACTGTTGTCTCTGAATGGAGAGAGACCTGACACTCTGTACTGTTGTCTCTGAATGGAGAGAGACCTGACACTCTGTACTGTTGTCTCTGAATGGAGAGAGACCTGACACACTGTACTGTTGTCTCTGAATGGAGAGAGACCTTACACTCTGTACTGTTGTCTCTGAATGGAGAGAGACCTGACACTCTGTACTGTTGTCTCTGAATGGAGAGAGACCTGACACTCTGTACTGATGTCTCTGAGTGGAGAGATACCTGACACTCTGTACTGTTGTCTCTGAATGGAGAGAGACCTGACACTCTGTACTGTTGTCTCTGAATGGAGAGAGACCTGACACTCTGTACTGTTGTCTCTGAATGGAGAGAGACCTGACACTCTGTACTGTTGTCTCTGAATGGAGAGAGACCTGACACTCTGTACTGTTGTCTCTGAATGGAGAGAGACCTGACACTCTGTACTGTTGTCTCTGAATGGAGAGAGACCTGACACTCTGTACTGTTGTCTCTGAATGGAGAGAGACCTGACACTCTGTACTGTTGTCTCTGAATGGAGAGAGACCTGACACTCTGTACTGTTGTCTCTGAATGGAGAGAGATCTGACACTCTGTACTGTTGTCTCTGAACGGAGAGAGACCTGACACTCTGTACTGTTGTCTCTGAATGAAGAGAGACCTGACACTCTGTACTGTTGTCTCTGAATGGAGAGAGACCTGACACTCTGTACTGTTGTCTCTGAATGGAGAGAGACCTGACACTCTGTACTGTTGTCTCTGAATGGAGAGAGACCTGACACTCTGTACTGTTGTCTCTGAATGGAGAGAGACCTGACACTCTGTACTGTTGTCTCTGAATGGAGAGAGACCTGACACTCTGTACTGTTGTCTCTGAATGGAGAGAGACCTGACACTCTGTACTGTTGTCTCTGAATGGAGAGAGACCTGGCACTCTGTACTGTTGTCTCTGAATGGAGAGATACCTGACACTCTGTACTGATGTCTCTGAATGGAGAGAGACCTGACACTCTGTACTGTTGTCTCTGAATGGAGAGAGACCTGGCACTCGGAATACATTTTTTTACCAGACACAAATTTACTTGTGTTGTCTTTGTTTATTTATTGAATTGAATGGTATCATTCAAAACACGGATGGTGAAACCTTGTGTATTCTGCACCAGGATCAGGGTACGTCTGTTATATATGGGACAGCGCACAGGAAGGAATGAGCCCCCTGACATGTTTGCCAAGGTAACCCCGTTACCACCAGACAAAATGCTGATCGGCACCGTGTCTGTAACGGCTGGGATTGACAATGAAAGGTGCACATTGTTATATTGGCATAACACTGCTTCTATGGTATTAAGTAAAGTGCCGTTTATCCTACATGGACCCGTTACGAAACGCTTTGTTTCGAATATCTACATCAAATCAGCCTGTAGTTGTTGAAGTCCACCTGCGGGAGGTTTGTTTGTGGTGACTGAGTAGGGGAAAACAAGGTTCTGACAGATGCGTGTGTCTTGGTGGTGGGAAGGATACACCCAAGAAACACCAACTGTCACGGCCGTCGTTGGAAGGAGACCAAGGTGCAGAGAGGTGAGCGTACATTTTCTTTTATTTATATAAAATGTCGCCAACAACCGTGAAGCTTACAGGGGTATAGTGCCACTAACAAAGATAACTACCCACACTGAAAGGAGGGAAAAAGGGCTACCTAAGTATGATTCCCAATCAGAGACAACGATAGACAGCTGTCCCTGATTGAGAACCATACCCGACCACAACATAGAAATATAGAAACATAGAAAACAAAAAATAGAATGCCCACCCCACATCACACCCTGGCCTAACCAAATAGAGAAATAAAATGGCTCTCTAAGGTCAGGGCGTGACACCAACATCAAACCACACCCCCAAGCCAACTCACATTTGGCTTCTGTCATGGCTGCCAGGAAAAACAAGGACAAATCAGAAAGAAAGAAAGAGAGAAAGAGAGAGAGAGAGAGAGAGAGAGAGAGAGAAAGAAAGAAAGAGAGAAAGAAAGAGAGAGAGAGAGAGAAAGAAAGAAAGAGAGAGAGAGAAAGACAGAGAGAGAGAGAGAGAAAGAAAGAAAGACACAGAGAGAGAGAGAGAGAGAGAGAGAGAGAGAGAGAGAGAGAGAGAGAGAGAGAGAGAGAGAGAGAGAAAGAAAGAAAGAAAGACAGAGAGAGAGAGAGCGAGAGAGAGAGAGAGGGAGTGTGTGTGTGTGTGTAGTTACAGTAGTAGGATGTGTCATTGCTGCAGGCAGTGCCTCTCAGCCTCCACTCTGTGTGGACAGGGAGAATAACAGACACGATCATCACTCACCACTCCACACACAGTCCTGACTCAGACCATGTCGCTACAAGTCCAGTCAATCTTACTCCACACACAGTGACACATCATCATTAACCACAAGGAGAAACGATCGACTCACACCCATCATTACACAAGCCTCACTCATTATCATAAATTTCTCTCTCTCTCTCTCTCTCTCTCTCTCTCTCTCTCTCTCTCTCTCTCTCTCTCTCTCTCTCTCTCCCCCTCTCTCTCCCAGTCTCTCTCTCCTAGTCTCTCTCAGTCACTATCTCTCCTCTCTCTCTCATTATCATACATCTCTATCTCTCCCAGTCTCTCTCTCTTAGTCTCTCTCCTCTCTCTCTAATTATCATACATTTCTCTCTCTCTCTCTCTCTCTCTCTCTCTCTCTCTCTCTCTCTCTCTCTCTCTCTCTCTCTCCCAGGCTCTCTCTCTCTCTCCCTCTCCCAGGCTCTCACTCTCCCAGGCTCTCACTCTCCCAGTCTCTCACTCTCCCAGTCTCTCTCTCTCTCACTCCCAGTCTCCCTCTCCCTCTTTCACCATGTCTCTCTCTCCACATGTGTGTGTAAGAGAGAGAGAGATTGAGACCAGGAGAGAGAGAGAGTGAAGTGTGTGTGTGTGTGTGTATGTATATGTGTAACAGACACAGTGAAGTAAAAACCATCAGAGCAGTAGAGGCTTACCTGTATCACACGTCTTCAGCCTGGTCAGTGGCAGGGACGTTGTAGAGCTTCAGTTGACCAACATATTACCACACCTCTGTCTCTCTGTCTCTCTGTCTCTCTGTCTGTCTGCGCCTCCTGGAAAACAGAACATGGTCGACAACACGGTCAGTCTAGGCTTGGGGTCAAAAGGCGCTCAACATTTTAGAAAGTGGTTACAACATGGCTGGCATGTCATTCTACGGTGGAATGGTAACACAACAAACATTGCAGTCTGGGATTCACAAACGGCCAATATTTTAGTCTGTGGTCAAAACATGGTTAACTTGTCACTCTGTGGTTCATAAAGCCACAGTGTGAATCCGCCCAAACATGCAGCACTGCCTTGGCTGGTGCTGTGGCCATCTGTGTCTGTGTGTGGCATGTGCTGCCTGTTCCTGAGTGACTCAGAGTGTTACCCCAGAGTCATGTGAACAAGAACAGGTGGCACTCTGGTACACCTCTTCCCACACACATACACACCAGTTTGCATGCCCTTTCCTGACATGGGGTTGTGGTTTACACCGAGTACACTCAACCTAAATGTCATATACTCTACTCACTCCTACTCCCTACTTGAACTGTTCTCATCTCCTCCATCCCCTGTCTGTCCTCCCTCCAACTCTCCTCCTCCTGTTCTCCTCTCCACCTCTCCTCCTGTTCTCCTCCTCATGTTCTCATCTCCACCTCTCCTCCTCCTGTTCTCCTCTCGACCTCTCCTCCTGTTCTCATCCTCCTGTTCTCCTCTCCACCTCTCCCAACTCTCCTCCTCCTGTTCTCCTCTCCACCTCTCCTCCTCCTGTTCTCCCCACCTCTCCTCCTCCTGTTCTCCTCTCCACCTCTCCTCCTCCTGTTCTCCCCAACTCTCCTCCTCCTGTTCTCCTCTCCACCTCTCCTCCTCCTGTTCTCCCCAACTCTCCTCCTCCTGTTCTCCTCTCCACCTCTCCTCCTCCTGTTCTCCCCACCTCTGCTCCTCCTGTCCTCCCTCCAACTCTCCTCCTCATATTCTCCTCTCCACCTCTCCTCCTCCTGTTCTCCTCTCCACCTCTCCTCCTCCTGTTCTCCTCTCAATCTCTCCTCTCCACCTCTCCTCCTCTCCTCCTCATATTCTCCTCTCCACCTCCTGTTCTCCTCTCAATCTCTCCTCTCCACCTCTCCTCCTACTGTTCTCCTCTCCACCTCTCCTCCTCCTGTTCTCCTCTCAATCTCTCCACCTCTCCTCCTCACCTCTCCTCCTCCTGTTCTCCTCTCCACCTCTCCTCCTCCTGTTCTCCTCTCAACCTCTCCTCCTCATATTCTCCTCTCAATCTCTCCCCTCCAACTCTCCTCCTCCTGTTCTCCTCTCCACCTCTCCTCCTGTTCTCATCCTCCTGTTCTCCTCTCCACCTCTCCTCCTCCTGTTCTCATCTCCACCTCTCCTCCTCCTGTTCTCCTCTCCACCTCTCCTCCTGTTCTCCTCCTCCTGTTCTCCTCTCCTCCTCCAGTTCTCCTCTCCTCCTGTTCTCCTGTTCTCCTCCTCCTGTTCTCCTCTCCACCTCTCCTCCTCCTGTTCTCCTCTCCACCTCTCCTCCTCCTGTTCTCCCCTCCACCTCTCCTCCTCCTGTTCTCCCCACCTCTCCTCCTCCTGTTCTCCCCAACTCTCCTCCTCCTGTTCTCCTCTCCACCTCTCCTCCTGTTCTCATCCTCCTGTTCTCCTCTCCACCTCTCCTCCTCCTATTCTCCTCTCCACCCTCCTCATCTTGTTCTCCCCACCTCTCCTCCTCCTGTCCTTCCTCATGTTCTCCTCTCCACCTCTCCTCCTCCTATTCTCCTCTCCACCTCTCCTCCTCCTGTCCTCCCTCCAACTCTCCTCCTCATATTCTCCTCTCCACCTCTCCTCCTCCCGTTCTCCTCTCCACCTCTCCTCCTCCTGTTCTCCTCTCCACCTCTCCTCCTCCTCTCCACCTCTCCTCCTCCTATTCTCCTCTCCACCTCTCCTCCTCCTGTCCTCCCTCCAACTCTCCTCTCCACCTCTCCTCCTCCCGTTCTCCTCTCCACCTCTCCACCTCCTGTTCTCCTCTCCACCTCCCTCCACATCCCCCCTCCTGTTCTCCTCTCCTCTTCTCCTCTCCTCCTCCTGTTCTCCTCTCCTCCTCCTGTACTCCTCTCTCCCTCCTGTTCTCCTCTCCTCCTCCTGTTCTCCTCTCCACCTCTCCTCCTCCTGTTCTCCCCACCTCTCCTCCTCCTGTTCTACTCTCCACCTCTCCTCCCTCCACATCCCCCCTCCTGTTCTCCTCTCCTCTTCTCCTCCTGTTCTCCTCTCCTCCTCTTCTCCTCCTCCTGTACTCCTCTCCTCCCCCTGTTCTCCTCTCATCCCCCTGTTCTCCTCCTCCTGTTCACCTCTCCTCCTGTTCTCCTCTCCTCCTCCTCTTCTCCTGTCCTCCTCCTGTTCTCCTGTTCTCCTCCTGTTCTCCTGTTCTCCTCCTGTTCTCCTGTTCTCCTCTCCTCCTCTTGTTCTCCTCTCCTCCTGTTCTCCTCTCCTCCTGTTCTCCTGTTCTCCTCCTCTCCTCCACCTCTCCTCCCTCCACATCCCCCCTCCTGTTCTCCTCTCCTCTTCTCCTCTCCTCCTCCTGTTCTCCTCCTCTCCTCCTCCTGTACTCCTCTCCTCCCCCTGTTCTCCTCTCATCCCCCTGTTCTCCTCCTCTTCTCCTCTGGTTCTCCTCTCCTCCTCCTCTTCTCCTGTCCTCCTCCTGTTCTCCTGTTCTCCTCTCCTCCTGTTCTCCTCCTCCAGTTCTCCTCTCCTCCTCTTGTTCTCCTCTCCTCCTGTTCTCCTGTTCTCCTCCTCCAGTTCTCCTCTTCTCCTCCTGTTCTCCACTCCTCCTCCTCTTCTGCTCCTGTTCTCCTCTCCTCTCCCTGTTCTCCTCTCTTCCTCCTGTTCTCCTCTCTTCCTCCTGTTCTCCTCTCCTCCTCATCTCCTCCTCCTGTTCTCCTCTCCTTCAACTGTTCTCCTCTCTTCCTCCTGTTCTCCTAATATATATGCCATTTAGCAGACGCTTTTATCCAAAGCGACTTACAGTCATGTGTGCATACATTCTACGTATGGGTGGTCCCGGGAATTGAACCCACTTCCCTGGCGTTACAAGCGCCATGCTCTACCAACTGAGCTACAGAAGGACCACGACCTCCTCTCTTACTGTTCTCCTCTCCTCCTGTTCTCCTCTACTCCTCTTGTTCTCCTCTCCTCCTCCTGTTCTCCTCTCCTCCTCCTGTTCTCCTCTCCTCCTCCAGTTCTCCTCTCCTCCTTCAGTTCTCCTCTCCTCCTCTTGTTCTCCTCTCCTCCTCCTGTACTCCTCCTCTAGTCCTCCTGTTCTGCTCTCTTCCTGCTCTCCTCTCTTCCTGTTCCCCTCTCCTCCAGTTCTCCTCTCCTCCTCTTGTTCTCCTCTCCTCCTCCTGTTCTCCTCCTCCTCTTGTTCTCCTCTCCTCCTCCTGTTCTCCTCTCCTCCACTTCTCCTCTCCTCCTCTTGTTCTCCTCTCCTCCTCCTGTTCTCCTCCTCCACTTCCCCTCTCATCCTCCTGTTCTCCTCTCCTCTTCCTCTTCTCCTCTCTTCCTCCTGTTCTCCTCTCCTTCTCCGGTTCTCCTCTCCTCCTCATCTCCTCCTCCTGTTCTCCTCTCCCGTTCTCCTCTCTTCCTCCTGTTCTCCTCTCCTCCTGTTATCCTCTCCTCATGTTCTCCTCTCCTCCTCCTGTTCTCCTCTGCTCCTCCTGTTCTCCTCTCCTTCTCCTGTTCTCCTCTCTTCCTCCTGTTCTCCTCTCCTCCTGTTATCCTCTGCTCATGTTCTCCTCTCCTCCTCCTGTTCTCCTGTCCTCCTCCGGTTCTCCTCTCCTCCTCCGGTTCTCCTCTCCTCCTCTTGTTCTCATCTCCTCCTCATGTTATCCTCTCCCCACCTCTGCTCCTCCTGTCCTCCCTCCAACTCTCCTCCTCATATTCTCCTCTCCTCCTCCTGTTCTCCTCTCCACCTCTCCTCCTCCTGTTCTCCTCTCAATCTCTCCTCTCCACCTCTCCTCCTCCTGTTCTCCTCTCAACCTCTCCTCCTTATATTCTCCTCTCCACCTCTCCTCCTCCTGTTCTCCTCTCAATCTCTCCTCTCCACCTCTCCACCTCCTGTTCTCCTCTCAATCTCTCCTCTCCACCTCTCCTCCTCCTGTTCTCCTCTCCACCTCTCCTCCTCCTGTTCTCCTCTCAATCTCTCCTCTCCACCTCTCCTCCTCCTGTTCTCCTCTCAACCTCTCCTCCTCATATTCTCCTCTCCACCTCTCCTCCTCCTGTTCTCCTCTCAATCTCTTCTCTCCACCTCTCCACCTCCTGTTCTCCTCTCAATCTCTCCTCTCCACCTCTCCTCCTCCTGTTCTCCTCTCCACTCTCCTCCTCCTGTTCTCCTCTCAACCTCTCCTCCTCATATTCTCCTCTCCACCTCTCCTCCTCCTGTTATCCTCTCAATCTCTCCTCTCCACCTCTCCTCCTCCTGTTCTCCTCTCCTCCTCTTGTTCTCATCTCCTCCTCCTGTTATCCTCTCAATCTCTCCTCTCCACCTCTCCTCCTCCTGTTCTCCTCTCCTCCTCTTGTTCTCATCTCCTCCTCATGTTATCCTCTCCTCCTCCTGTTCTCCTATCCTCCTCCTGTTCTCCTCTCCTCTTCTCCTCTAGTCCTCCTGTTCTCCTTTCCTCCTCCTGTTCTCCTCTCTTCCTGTTCTCCTCTCCTCCAGTTCTCCTCTCCTCCTCTTGTTCTCCTCTCCTCCTCCTGTTCTCCTCCTCCTCTTCTCCTCCGGTTCTCCTCTCCTCCTCTTGTTCTCCTCTCCTCCTGTTCTCCTCTCATCCTCATGTTCTCCTCTCCTCCTCCTCTTCTCCTCTCCTCCACTTCCCCTCTCATCCTCCTGTTCTCCTCTCCTCCTCATCTCCTCCTCCTGTTCTCCTCTCCTTCTCCTGTTCTCCTCTCTTCCTCCTGTTCTCCTCTCCTCCTGTTCTCCTCTCCTCATGTTCTCCTCTCCTCCTCATGTTCTCCTCTCCTCCTCCTGTTCTCCTATCCTCCTCCTGTTCTCCTCTCCTCTCCTCCTCCTGTTCTCCTTTCCTCCTCCTGTTCTCCTCTCTTCCTATTCTCCTCTCCTCCTGTTCTCCTCTCCTCCTCCTCTTCTCCTCCTGTTCTCCTCTCCTCCTCCTCTTCTCCTCTCCTCCTCCTGTTCTCCTCTCCTCTCCCTGTTCTCCTCTCTTCCTCCTGTTCTCCTCTCTTCCTGTTCTCCTCTCCTCCTCTTGTTCTCCTATCCTCCTCCTTTTCTCCTCTCCTCCTCCTGTTCTCCTCTCCTCCTCCTCTTCTCCTCTCCTCCTCCTGTTCTCCTCTCCTCCTCCAGTTCTCCTCTCCTCCTTCAGTTCTCCTCTCCTCCTCTTGTTCTCCTCTCCTCCTCCTGTACTCCTCCTCTTCTCCTCCTGTTCTCCTCTCCTTCTCCTGTTCTCCTATCCTCCTCTTGTTCTCCTCTCCTCTTCTCCTGTAGTCCTCCTGTTCTCCTTTTCTTCTCCTGTTCTCCTCTCCTCCACTTCTCCCCTCCTCCTCTTGTTCTCCTCTCCTCCTCCTGTTCTCCTCCTCCTCTTCTCCTCTCCTCCTCCTGTTCTCCTCTTCCTCTTCTCCTCTCCTCCTCTTGTTCTCCTCTCCTCCTCCTGTTCTCTTCTCCTCCACTTCCCCTCTCATCCTCCTGTTTTCCTCTCCTCTTCCTCTTCTCCTCTCTTCCTCCTGTTCTCCTCTCTCCTTCTCCGGTTCTCCTCTCCTCCCTCATCTCCTCCTCCTGTTCTCCTCTCCCTCTCCTGTTCTCCTCTCTTCCTCCTGTTCTCCTCTCCTCCTGTTATCCTCTCCTCATGTTCTCCTCTCCTCCTCCTGTTCTCCTCTGCTCCTCCTGTTCTCCTCTCCTTCTCCTGTTCTCCTCTCTTCCTCCTGTTCTCCTCTCCTCCTGTTATCCTCTGCTCATGTTCTCCTCTCCTCCTCCTGTTCTCCTGTCCTCCTCCGGTTCTCCTCTCCTCCTCCGGTTCTCCTCTCCTCCTCTTGTTCTCATCTCCTCCTCATGTTATCCTCTCCCCCACCTCTGCTCCTCCTGTCCTCCCTCCAACTCTCCTCCTCATATTCTCCTCTCCACCTCTCCTCCTCCCGTTCTCCTCTCCACCTCTCCTCCTCCTGTTCTCCTCTCCACCTCTCCTCCTCCTGTTCTCCTCTCAATCTCTCCTCTCCACCTCTCCTCCTCCTGTTCTCCTCTCAACCTCTCCTCCTCATATTCTCCTCTCCACCTCTCCTCCTCCTGTTCTCCTCTCAATCTCTCCTCTCCACCTCTCCACCTCCTGTTCTCCTCTCAATCTCTCCTCTCCACCTCTCCTCCTCCTGTTCTCCTCTCCACCTCTCCTCCTCCTGTTCTCCTCTCAATCTCTCCTCTCCACCTCTCCTCCTCCTGTTCTCCTCTCAACCTCTCCTCCTCATATTCTCCTCTCCACCTCTCCTCCTCCTGTTCTCCTTTCAATCTCTCCTCTCCACCTCTCCACCTCCTGTTCTCCTCTCAATCTCTCCTCTCCACCTCTCCTCCTCCTGTTCTCCTCCCCACCTCTCCTCCTCCTGTTCTCCTCTCAACCTCTCCTCCTCATATTCTCCTCTCCACCTCTCCTCCTCCTGTTATCCTCTCAATCTCTCCTCTCCACCTCTCCTCCTCCTGTTCTCCTCTCCTCCTCTTGTTCTCATCTCCTCCTCATGTTATCCTCTCCTCCTCCTGTTCTCCTATCCTCCTCCTGTTCTCCTCTCCTCTTCTCCTCTAGTCCTCCTGTTCTCCTTTCCTCCTCCTGTTCTCCTCTCTTCCTGTTCTCCTCTCCTCCAGTTCTCCTCTCCTCCTCTTGTTCTCCTCTCCTCCTCCTGTTCTCCTCCTCCTCTTCTCCTCCGGTTCTCCTCTCCTCTTGTTCTCCTCTCCTCCTGTTCTCCTCTCATCCTCATGTTCTCCTCTCCTCCTCCTCTTCTCCTCTCCTCCACGTCCCCTCTCATCCTCCTGTTATCCTCTCCTCCTCATCTCCTCCTCCTGTTCTCCTCTCCTTCTCCTGTTCTCCTCTCTTCCTCCTGTTCTCCTCTCCTCCTGTTCTCCTCTCCTCATGTTCTCCTCTCCTCCTCATGTTCTCCTCTCCTCCTCCTGTTCTCCTCTCCTCTCCTCCTCCTGTTCTCCTTTCCTCCTCCTGTTCTCCTCTCTTCCTATTCTCCTCTCCTCCTGTTCTCCTCTCCTCCTCCTCTTCTCCTCCTGTTCTCCTCTCCTCCTCCTCTTCTCCTCTCCTCCTCCTGTTCTCCTCTCCTCTCCCTGTTCTCCTCTCTTCCTCCTGTTCTCCTCTCTTCCTGTTCTCCTCTCCTCCTCTTGTTCTCCTATCCTCCTCCTTTTCTCCTCTCCTCCTCCTGTTCTCCTCTCCTCCTCCTCTTCTCCTCCTCTTCTCCTCTCCTCCTCCTGTTCTCCTCTCCTCCTCCAGTTCTCCTCTCCTCCTTCAGTTCTCCTCTCCTCCTCTTGTTCTCCTCTCCTCCTCCTGTACTCCTCCTCTTCTCCTCCGGTTCTCCTCTCCACCTCTCCTCCTCCTGTTCTCCTCTCAACCTCTCCTCCTCATATTCTCCTCTCCACCTCTCCTCCTCCTGTTATCCTCTCAATCTCTCCTCTCCACCTCTCCTCCTCCTGTTCTCCTCTCCTCCTCTTGTTCTCATCTCCTCCTCATGTTATCCTCTCCTCCTCCTGTTCTCCTATCCTCCTCCTGTTCTCCTCTCCTCTTCTCCTCTAGTCCTCCTGTTCTCCTTTCCTCCTCCTGTTCTCCTCTCTTCCTGTTCTCCTCTCCTCCAGTTCTCCTCTCCTCCTCTTGTTCTCCTCTCCTCCTCCTGTTCTCCTCCTCCTGTTCTCCTCCGGTTCTCCTCTCCTCCTCTTGTTCTCCTCTCCTCCTGTTCTCCTCTCATCCTCATGTTCTCCTCTCCTCCTCCTCTTCTCCTCTCCTCCACTTCCCCTCTCATCCTCCTGTTCTCCTCTCCTCCTCATCTCCTCCTCCTGTTCTCCTCTCCTTCTCCTGTTCTCCTCTCTTCCTCCTGTTCTCCTCTCCTCCTGTTCTCCTCTCCTCATGTTCTCCTCTCCTCCTCATGTTCTCCTCTCCTCCTCCTGTTCTCCTATCCTCCTCCTGTTCTCCTCTCCTCTCCTCCTCCTGTTCTCCTTTCCTCCTCCTGTTCTCCTCTCTTCCTATTCTCCTCTCCTCCTGTTCTCCTCTCCTCCTCCTCTTCTCCTCCTGTTCTCCTCTCCTCCTCCTCTTATCCTCTCCTCCTCCTGTTCTCTCTCTCTCCTCTCCCTGTTCTCCTCTCTTCCTCCTGTTCTCCTCTCTTCCTGTTCTCCTCTCCTCCTCTTGTTCTCCTATCCTCCTCCTTTTCTCCTCTCCTCCTCCTGTTCTCCTCTCCTCCTCCTCTTCTCCTCTCCTCCTCCTGTTCTCCTCTCCTCCTCCAGTTCTCCTCTCTCCTCCTTCAGTTCTCCTCTCCTCCTCTTGTTCTCCTCTCCTCCTCCTGTACTCCTCCTCTTCTCCTCCTGTTCTCCTCTCCTTCTCCTGTTCTCCTCTCTTGCTGTTCTCCTCTCCTCCTGTTCTCCTCTCCTCCTCCTGTTCTCCTATCCTCCTCTTGTTCTCCTCTCCTCTTCTCCTGTAGTCCTCCTGTTCTCATTTTCTTCTCCTGTTCTCCTCTCCTCCACTTCTCCCCTCCTCCTCTTGTTCTCCTCTCCTTCTCCTGTTCTCCTCTCTTCCTCCTGTTCTCCTCTCCTCCTGTTCTCCTCTCCTCATGTTCTCCTCTCCTCCTCATGTTCTCCTCTCCTCCTCCTGTTCTCCTATCCTCCTCCTGTTCTCCTCTCCTCTCCTCCTCCTGTTCTCCTTTCCTCCTCCTGTTCTCCTCTCTTCCTATTCTCCTCTCCTCCTCCTCTTCTCCTCCTGTTCTCCTCTCCTCCTCCTCTTATCCTCTCCTCCTCCTGTTCTCCTCTCCTCTCCCTGTTCTCCTCTCTTCCTCCTGTTCTCCTCTCTTCCTGTTCTCCTCTCCTCCTCTTGTTCTCCTATCCTCCTCCTTTTCTCCTCTCCTCCTCCTGTTCTCCTCTCCTCCTCCTCTTCTCCTCTCCTCCTCCTGTTCTCCTCTCCTCCTCCAGTTCTCCTCTCCTCCTTCAGTTCTCCTCTCCTCCTCTTGTTCTCCTCTCCTCCTCCTGTACTCCTCCTCTTCTCCTCCTGTTCTCCTCTCCTTCTCCTGTTCTCCTCTCTTGCTGTTCTCCTCTCCTCCTGTTCTCCTCTCCTCCTCCTGTTCTCCTATCCTCCTCTTGTTCTCCTCTCCTCTTCTCCTGTAGTCCTCCTGTTCTCATTTTCTTCTCCTGTTCTCCTCTCCTCCACTTCTCCCCTCCTCCTCTTGTTCTCCTCTCCTCCTCCTGTTCTCCTCCTCCTCTTCTCCTCTCCTCCTCCTGTTCTCCTCTTCCTCTTCTCCTCTCCTCCTCTTGTTCTCCTCTCCTCCTCCTGTTCTCTTCTCCTCCACTTCCCCTCTCATCCTCCTGTTTTCCTCTCCTCTTCCTCTTCTCCTCTCTTCCTCCTGTTCTCCTCTCCTTCTCCGGTTCTCCTCTCCTCCTCATCTCCTCCTCCTGTTCTCCTCTCCCTCTCCTGTTCTCCTCTCTTCCTCCTGTTCTCCTCTCCTCCTGTTATCCTCTCCTCATGTTCTCCTCTCCTCCTCCTGTTCTCCTCTGCTCCTCCTGTTCTCCTCTCCTTCTCCTGTTCTCCTCTCTTCCTCCTGTTCTCCTCTCCTCCTGTTATCCTCTGCTCATGTTCTCCTCTCCTCCTCCTGTTCTCCTTTCCTCCTCCGGTTCTCCTCTCCTCCTCCGGTTCTCCTCTCCTCCTCTTGTTCTCATCTCCTCCTCATGTTATCCTCTCCCCACCTCTGCTCCTCCTGTCCTCCCTCCAACTCTCCTCCTCATATTCTCCTCTCCACCTCTCCTCCTCCCGTTCTCCTCTCCACCTCTCCTCCTCCTGTTCTCCTCTCCACCTCTCCTCCTCCTGTTCTCCTCTCAATCTCTCCTCTCCACCTCTCCTCCTCCTGTTCTCCTCTCAACCTCTCCTCCTCATATTCTCCTCTCCACCTCTCCTCCTCCTGTTCTCCTCTCAATCTCTCCTCTCCACCTCTCCACCTCCTGTTCTCCTCTCAATCTCTCCTCTCCACCTCTCCTCCTCCTGTTCTCCTCTCCACCTCTCCTCCTCCTGTTCTCCTCTCAATCTCTCCTCTCCACCTCTCCTCCTCCTGTTCTCCTCTCAACCTCTCCTCCTCATATTCTCCTCTCCACCTCTCCTCCTCCTGTTCTCCTTTCAATCTCTCCTCTCCACCTCTCCACCTCCTGTTCTCCTCTCAATCTCTCCTCTCCACCTCTCCTCCTCCTGTTCTCCTCCCCACCTCTCCTCCTCCTGTTCTCCTCTCAACCTCTCCTCCTCATATTCTCCTCTCCACCTCTCCTCCTCCTGTTATCCTCTCAATCTCTCCTCTCCACCTCTCCTCCTCCTGTTCTCCTCCCCTCCTCTTGTTCTCATCTCCTCCTCATGTTATCCTCTCCTCCTCCTGTTCTCCTATCCTCCTCCTGTTCTCCTCTCCTCTTCTCCTCTAGTCCTCCTGTTCTCCTTTCCTCCTCCTGTTCTCCTCTCTTCCTGTTCTCCTCTCCTCCAGTTCTCCTCTCCTCCTCTTGTTCTCCTCTCCTCCTCCTGTTCTCCTCCTCCTCTTCTCCTCCGGTTCTCCTCTCCTCCTCTTGTTCTCCTCTCCTCCTGTTCTCCTCTCATCCTCATGTTCTCCTCTCCTCCTCCTCTTCTCCTCTCCTCCACTTCCCCTCTCATCCTCCTGTTCTCCTCTCCTCCTCATCTCCTCCTCCTGTTCTCCTCTCCTTCTCCTGTTCTCCTCTCTTCCTCCTGTTCTCCTCTCCTCCTGTTCTCCTCTCCTCATGTTCTCCTCTCCTCCTCATGTTCTCCTCTCCTCCTCCTGTTCTCCTCTCCTCTCCTCCTCCTGTTCTCCTTTCCTCCTCCTGTTCTCCTCTCTTCCTATTCTCCTCTCCTCCTGTTCTCCTCTCCTCCTCCTCTTCTCCTCCTGTTCTCCTCTCCTCCTCCTCTTCTCCTCTCCTCCTCCTGTTCTCCTCTCCTCTCCCTGTTCTCCTCTCTTCCTCCTGTTCTCCTCTCTTCCTGTTCTCCTCTCCTCCTCTTGTTCTCCTATCCTCCTCCTTTTCTCCTCTCCTCCTGTTCTCCTCTCCTCCTCCTCTTCTCCTCCTCTTCTCCTCTCCTCCTCCTGTTCTCCTCTCCTCCTCCAGTTCTCCTCTCCTCCTTCAGTTCTCCTCTCCTCCTCTTGTTCTCCTCTCCTCCTCCTGTACTCCTCCTCTTCTCCTCCGGTTCTCCTCTCCTTCTCCTGTTCTCCTCTCTTGCTGTTCTCCTCTCCTCCTGTTCTCCTCTCCTCCTCCTGTTCTCCTCTCCTCCTCTTGTTCTCCTCTCCTCTTCTCCTGTAGTCCTCCTGTTCTCCTTTTCTTCTCCTGTTCTCCTCTCCTCCACTTCTCCCCTCCTCCTCTTGTTCTCCTCTCCTCCTCCTGTTCTCCTCCTCCTCTTCTCCTCTCCTCCTCCTGTTCTCCTCTTCCTCTTCTCCTCTCCTCCTCTTGTTCTCTCTCTCCTCCTCCTGTTCTCTTCTCCTCCACTTCCCCCTCATCCTCTGTTCTCCTCTCCTCCTCCTCTTCTCCTCTCCTCCTCCTCTTCTCCCTCTCCTCTCCCTGTTCTCCTCTCTTCCTCCTGTTCTCCTCTCCTCTCCTCCGGTTCTCCTCTCCTCCTCATCTCCTCCTCCTGTTCTCCTCTCTTCCTCCTGTTCTCCTCTCCTCCTGTTCTCCTCTCCTCATGTTCTCCTCTCATCCTCCTGTTCTCCTCTCCTCCTCATCTCCTCCTCCTGTTCTCCTCTCCTTCTCCTGTTCTCCTCTCTTCCTCCTGTTCTCCTCTCTTCCTGTTCTCCTCTCCTCGTCCTGTTCTCCTATCCTCCTCCTGTTCTCCTCTCCTCTCCTCCTCCGGTTCTCCTCTCCTCCTCTTGTTCTCCTCTCCTCCTCCTGTACTCCTCCTCTTCTCCTCCGGTTCTCCTCTCCTTCTCCTGTTCTCCTCTCTCCCTCCTGTTCTCCTCTCTTCCTGTTCTCCTCTCCTCCTCTTGTTCTCCTCTCCTCCTGTTCTCCTCTCCTCCTCCTGTTCTCCTTTCCTCCTCCTGTTCTCCTCTCTTCCTGTTCTCCTCTCTTCCTGTTCTCCTCTCCTCCAGTTCTCCTCTCCTCCTCTTGTTCTCCTCTCCTCCTCCTGTTCTCCTCTCCTCCACTTCTCATCTCCTCCTCTTGTTCTCCTCTCCTCCTCCCCTGTTTCTCCTCCTCCTGTTCTCCTCTCCTCATTCTGTTCTCCTCCTCCTCTTCTCCTCTCCTCCTCTTGTTCTCCTCTCCTCCTCCTGTTCTCCTCTCCTCCACTTCCCCTCTCATCCTCCTGTTCTCCTCTCCTCCTCCTCTTCTCCTCTCCTCCTCCTGTTCTCCTCTCCTCTCCCTGTTCTCCTCTCTTCCTCCTGTTCTCCTCTCCTCCTCCGGTTCTCCTCTCCTCCTCATCTCCTCCGCCTGTTCTCCTCTCCTCCCCCTGTTCTCCTCTCCTCCTCCTGTTCTCCTCTCCTTCTCCTGTTCTCCTCTCTTCCTCCTGTTCTCCTCTCCTCCTGTTCTCCTCTCCTCATGTTCTCCTCTCCTCCTCATGTTCTCCTCTCCTCCTCCTGTTCTCCTCTCCTCTCCTCCTCCTGTTCTCCTTTCCTCCTCCTGTTCTCCTCTCTTCCTATTCTCCTCTCCTCCTGTTCTCCTCTCCTCCTCCTCTTCTCCTCCTGTTCTCCTCTCCTCCTCCTCTTCTCCTCTCCTCCTCCTGTTCTCCTCTCCTCTCCCTGTTCTCCTCTCTTCCTCCTGTTCTCCTCTCTTCCTGTTCTCCTCTCCTCCTCTTGTTCTCCTATCCTCCTCCTTTTCTCCTCTCCTCCTGTTCTCCTCTCCTCCTCCTCTTCTCCTCCTCTTCTCCTCTCCTCCTCCTGTTCTCCTCTCCTCCTCCAGTTCTCCTCTCCTCCTTCAGTTCTCCTCTCCTCCTCTTGTTCTCCTCTCCTCCTCCTGTACTCCTCCTCTTCTCCTCCGGTTCTCCTCTCCTTCTCCTGTTCTCCTCTCTTGCTGTTCTCCTCTCCTCCTGTTCTCCTCTCCTCCTCCTGTTCTCCTCTCCTCCTCTTGTTCTCCTCTCCTCTTCTCCTGTAGTCCTCCTGTTCTCCTTTTCTTCTCCTGTTCTCCTCTCCTCCACTTCTCCCCTCCTCCTCTTGTTCTCCTCTCCTCCTCCTGTTCTCCTCCTCCTCTTCTCCTCTCCTCCTCCTGTTCTCCTCTTCCTCTTCTCCTCTCCTCCTCTTGTTCTCCTCTCCTCCTCCTGTTCTCTTCTCCTCCACTTCCCCCTCATCCTCCTGTTCTCCTCTCCTCCTCCTCTTCTCCTCTCCTCCTCCTCTTCTCCTCTCCTCTCCCTGTTCTCCTCTCTTCCTCCTGTTCTCCTCTCCTCCTCCGGTTCTCCTCTCCTCCTCATCTCCTCCTCCTGTTCTCCTCTCTTCCTCCTGTTCTCCTCTCCTCCTGTTCTCCTCTCCTCATGTTCTCCTCTCATCCTCCTGTTCTCCTCTCCTCCTCATCTCCTCCTCCTGTTCTCCTCTCCTTCTCCTGTTCTCCTCTCTTCCTCCTGTTCTCCTCTCTTCCTGTTCTCCTCTCCTCGTCCTGTTCTCCTATCCTCCTCCTGTTCTCCTCTCCTCTCCTCCTCCGGTTCTCCTCTCCTCCTCTTGTTCTCCTCTCCTCCTCCTGTACTCCTCCTCTTCTCCTCCGGTTCTCCTCTCCTTCTCCTGTTCTCCTCTCTCCCTCCTGTTCTCCTCTCTTCCTGTTCTCCTCTCCTCCTCTTGTTCTCCTCTCCTCCTGTTCTCCTCTCCTCCTCCTGTTCTCCTTTCCTCCTCCTGTTCTCCTCTCTTCCTGTTCTCCTCTCTTCCTGTTCTCCTCTCCTCCAGTTCTCCTCTCCTCCTCTTGTTCTCCTCTCCTCCTCCTGTTCTCCTCTCCTCCACTTCTCATCTCCTCCTCTTGTTCTCCTCTCCTCCTCCTGTTCTCCTCCTCCTGTTCTCCTCTCCTCATTCTGTTCTCCTCCTCCTCTTCTCCTCTCCTCCTCTTGTTCTCCTCTCCTCCTCCTGTTCTCCTCTCCTCCACTTCCCCTCTCATCCTCCTGTTCTCCTCTCCTCCTCCTCTTCTCCTCTCCTCCTCCTGTTCTCCTCTCCTCTCCCTGTTCTCCTCTCTTCCTCCTGTTCTCCTCTCCTCCTCCGGTTCTCCTCTCCTCCTCATCTCCTCCGCCTGTTCTCCTCTCCTCCCCCTGTTCTCCTCTCCTCCTCCTGTTCTCCTCTCTTCCTCCTGTTCTCCTCTCCTCCTCCTGTTCTCCTATCCTCCTCCTGTTCTCCTCTCCTCCTCCAGTTCTCCTCTCCTCCTCTTGTTCTCCTCTCCTCTCCTGCTCTAGTCCTCCTGTTCTCCTTTCCTCCTTCTGTTCTCCTCTCTTCCTGTTCTCCTCTCCTCCAGTTCTCCTCTCCTCCTCTTGTTCTCCTCTCCTCCTCCTGTTCTCCTCCTCCTCTTCTCCTCCGGTTCTCCTCTCCTCCTCTTGTTCTCCTCTCCTCCTGTTCTCCTCTCCTCCACTTCGCCTCTCATCCTCCTGTTCTCCTCTCCTCCACTTCCCCTCTCATCCTCCTGTTCTCATCTCCTCCTCCTCTTCTCCTCTCCTCCACTTCCCCTCTCATCCTCCTGTTCTCCTCTCCTCCTCATCTCCTCCTCCTGTTCTCCTCTCCTTCTCCTGTTCTCCTCTCTTCCTCCTGTTCTCCTCTCTTACTGTTCTCCTCTAATCCTGTTCTCCTCTCCTCCTCCTGTTCTCCTATCCTCCTCCTGTTCTCCTCTCCTCTCCTCCTCCGGTTCTCCTCTCCTCCTCTTGTTCTCCTCTCCTCTTCTCCTCTAGTCCTCCTGTTCTCCTTTCCTCCTCCTGTTCTCCTCTCTTCCCATTCTCCTCTCCTCCTGTTATCCTCTCCTCCTCCTCTTCTCCTCCTGTTCTCCTCTCCTCCTCCTCTTCTCCTCTCCTCCTCTCCTCTCCCTGTTCTCCTCTCTTCCTCCTGTTCTCCTCTCCTCCTCCGGTTCTCCTCTCCTCCTCATCTCCTCCTCCTGTTCTCCTCTCCTACTCCTGTTCTCCTCTCTTCCTCCTGTTCTCCTCTCTTCCTGTACTCCTCTCCTCCTGTTCTCCTCTCCTCCTCCTGTTCTCCTATCCTCCTCCGGTTCGCCTCTCCTCCTCTTGTTCTCCTCTTCTCCTCTTGTCCTCCTGTTCTCATTTCCTCCTCCTGTTCTCCTCTCTTCCTGTTCTCCTCTCCTCCTCTTGATCTCCTCTCCTCCTGTTCTCCTCTCCTCCACTTCCCCTCTCATCCTCCTGTTCTCCTCTCCTCCTCCTGTTCTCCTCTCTTCCTGTTCTCCTCTCCTCCTCTTGATCTCCTCTCCTCCTGTTCTCCTCTCCTCCACTTCCCCTCTCATCCTCCTGTTCTCCTCTCTTCCTCCTGTTCTCCTCTCCTCCTCCGGTTCTCCTCTCCTCCTCATCTCCTCCTCCTGTTCTCCTCTCCTTCTCCTGTTCTCCTCTCCTCCTGTTCTCCTCTCCTCCTGTTCTCCTCCTCCTGTTCTCCTATCCTCCTCCTGTTCTCCTCTCCTCTCCTCCTCCGGTTCTCCTCTCCTCCTCTTGTTCTCCTCTCCTCTTCTACTTTCCTCCTCCTGTTCTCCTCTCTTCCTGTTCTCCTCTCCTCCTGTTCTCCTCTCCTCCTCCTGTTCTCCTATCCTCCTCCTGTTCTCCTCTCCTCCTCCGGTTCTTCTCTCCTCCTCTTGTTCTTCTCTCCTCTTCTCCTCTAGTCCTCCTGTTCTCATTTCCTCCTCCTGTTCTCCTCTCTTCCTGTTTTCCTCGCCTCCTCCTGTTCTCCTCTCATCCTCCTGTTCTCCTCTCATCCTCCTGTTCTCCTCTCATCCTCCTGTTCTCCTCTTGTTCTCCTCTCTTTCTCCTGTTCTCCTCTACTCCTCTTGTTCTCCTCTCCTCCCCCGGTTCTCCTCTCCTCCTCTTGTCCTCCTCTCCTCCTCCTGTTCTCCTCCCCTCCCCCGGTTCTCCTCTCCTCCTCTGGTTCACCTCTCCTCCTCCGGTTCTCCTCTCCTCCCCCTGTTCTCCTCTCCTCCCCCTGTTCTCCTCTCCTCCCCCTGTTCTCCTCTCCTCCTCTTGTTCTCCTCTCCTCCTCTTGTTCTCCTCTCCTCCTCTTGTTCTCCTCTCCTCCTCCCCTGTTCTCCTCTCCTCCCCCTGTTCTCCTCTCCTCCCCCTGTTCTCCTCTCCTCCCCCTGTTCTCCTCTCCTCCCCCTGTTCTCCTCTCCTCCTCTTGTTCTCCTCTCCTCCTCTTGTTCTCCTCTCCTCCCCCTGTTCTCCTCTCCTCCTCTTGTTCTCCTCTCCCTCTCTCTTCTCTCACATTGTATCTGAGCTCCCGAGTGGCACAGCGGTCTAAGGCACTGCATCTCAGTGCTTGAGGCGTCACTCCAGACACTTCGATTTCAGGCTGAATCACAACCGGCCGTGATTGGGAGTCCCATAGGGCGGCGCACGATTGGCCCAGTGTGGTCCAGGTTTTGCCGGGGTAGGCCGTCATTGTAAATAATAATTTGTTCTTAACTGACTCTCCTAGTTAAATAAAGGTTAAATAAATACAATCTATGTCTGTACAACCTACTGACAGCAGTCTTGCTGGTCACCTTTTCACCCTCTCCACTGACTCTTCACTGACTTACACTGATCACCTCTCTTCCTCCCTCCCTCTCTTTCACTCTTCCAACTCAAGATGCAGGGTCATGGAAAATCCAAATGGCAATACCATGTCTATACATCTACCTAATTGCACTCTACACAAACTCTTAGTTTTAACATTTACTTCTATAAACACAGGTCCTGACAGCTGTGTCAATGAGTGGCAGGTATACATTCCTTTGCCCCAAGCAGTCACGTGGACTAGCAGTTAGGGCACTTGACCTTTAACCTATAGGGGTCGGGGATAGTAGGCCTTCTTCCCTGGAGGGCCACAACTGGTGGGGAGGGCTTTCAGAGGCCCCTAGAGTTAAGGTGGGATACTAACAATATCTGGAAAAGGTGAGGAAGCATTTGGGGTTATTTTGTATTTCCACTCAAAACAGAATGGATGAATGTAGAATGTAAGGTATGACTGGGGGTGACTCGGACTTCAGTGTGAATGCTTGCTTTTTAGTTTAGTTATAATTTTGTTGGAGGTGAAAATAGAATTAGTTGGCCATGACGTTATGTTCAAATATACTCTTCCAATAGATAGCACAAGCCCATACTTTGGGAATGTCATATGAGATTTACAGGCATGTTGCAGTTATATTGCCCATATCGGCGTAGCCTAATGTCATTTCATGCCAAAACTAAACTAAATGTCAATTATGACTCAAGATCAGCCCAGAGTGAAATGTGTGGGGGAGATGAGGTTGATTCTAAGAGTTCATCAGAGATAAGGCTGAACAGAGATCAGATGATAAGTACAGCTACCACAATATATGTAAAGGTCAATCCGTGGGAAGAAGACTCTTTGACATTAACCAGCTTACCAGAGATATACATTGGAGAGGAGGAGGACAGAAACCAGTCTAGTACAGCTACATTAGAGAGGAGGAGGGAGAACCAGTCTAGTATAGCTACATTAGAGAGGAGGAGGGAAAACGAGTCTAGTATAGATACATTAGAAAGGAGGAGGGGGAACCAGTCAAGCATATATACATTAGATAGGAGGAGCAGGGAGAACCAGTCTAGTACATTAGAGAGGGGGAGGAGGGAGAAGCAGTCTAGTATACATACATTAGAGAGGAGGAGGAGGGAGAACAAGTCTAGTATAGCTACATTAGAGAGGAGGAGGGAGAACCAGTCTAGTAAAGCTACAGTAGAGAGGAGGAGGAGGGAGAACCAGTCTAGTACAGCTACATTAGAGAGGAGGAGGTAGAACCAGTCTAGTAAAGCTACATGAGAGAGGAGGAGGGAGAACCAGTCAAGTACAGCTACATTACAGAGGAGGAGGAGGCAGAACCAGTGTAGTATAGATACATTAGAGAGGAGGAGGAGGGATAACAAGTCTAGTATAGCTACATTAGAGAGGAGGAGGAGGGAGAACCAGTGTAGTATACATACATTAGAGAGGAGGAGGAGGGAGAACAAGTCTAGTATAGTTACAATAGAGAGGAGGAGGGAGAACCAGTCTAGTACAGCTACAATAGAGAGGAGGAGGAGAGAGGAGAACAAGTCTAGTATAGCTACATTAGAGAGGAGGAGGAGGGAGAACCAGTGTAGTATACATACATTAGAGAGGAGGAGGAGGGAGAACAAGTCTAGTATAGCTACAATAGAGAGGAGGAGGAGGGAGAACCAGTCTTGTACAGCTACATCAGAGAGGAGGAGGGAGAACCAGTCTAGTAGAGATACATCAGAGAGGAGGAGGGAGAACCTGTCTAGTATAGATACATCAGAGAGGAGGAGGTAGAACCAGTCTAGTAAAGCTACATTAAAGAGGAGGACGTGCGAGAACCAGTCTATTATAGATACATTGGAGAGGAGGAGGAGTGAAAACCATTCTCGTACATCTACATTAGAGAGGAGGAGGAGGGAGAACCAGTCAAGCATAGATACATTCGAGAGGAGGAGGAGGGAGAACCAGTCTAGTAATGCTACATTAAAGAGGAGGAGGGAGTATCAGTCTAGTATAGATACATCAGAGAGGAGGAGGAGGGAGAATCAGTCTCGTACAGCTACATTAGAGAGGAGGAGGTAGAACCAGTCAAGTACAGCTACATTAGAGAGGAGGAGGAGGGAGAACCAGTCTAGTATAGCTACATTAGAGAGGAGGAGGAGAGAGAACCAGTCAAGCATAGATACATTAGAGAGTAGGAGGACGGAGAACAAGCCTAGTATAGATACATTAGAGAGGTGGAGGTAGAACCAGTCTAGTAAAAGCTACATTAAAGAGGAGGACGTGCGAGAACCAGTCAGCGTAGATACATTAGAGAGGAGGAGGAGGAGAACCAGTCTAGTACAGCTACATTAGAGAGGAGGGAGAACCAGTCTAGTAAAGCTACATTAGAAAGGAGGAGGAGGGAGAATAAGTCGAGTACAGCTACATTAGAGAGGAGGAGGTAGAACCAGTCAAGTACAGCTGCATTAGAGAGGAGGAGGAAAGAGAACCAGTCAAGCATAGATACATTTGAGAGTAGGAGGAGGGAGAACAAGTATAGTATAGCTACATTAGAGAGGAGGAGGGAGAACCAGTCTAGTAATGCTATATTAAAGAGGAGGAAGGAGTACCAGTCTAGTATATATACATTAGAGAGGAGGAGTGATAACCAGTCTAGTAAAGCTACATTAGAGAGGAGGAGGGAGTACCAGTCTAGTACAGCTACATTAGAGAGGAGGAGGTAGAACCAGTCAAGTACAGCTACATTAGAGAGTAGGAGGAGGGAGAACCAGTCTAGTACAGCTACAATAGAGAGGAAGAGCGATAGCCAGTCTAGTAAAGGTACATTAGAGAGGAGGAGGAGGGAAAACCAGTCTAGTATAGCTACATTAGAGAGGAGGAGGGAGAACCAGTCTACTATAGAAACATTGGAGGGGAGGAGGGAGAACCAGTCTAGTATAGATACATCAGAGAGGAGGAGGGAGAACCAGTCTAGTATAGATACATTAGAGAGGAGGAGGTAGAACCAGTCTAGTAAAGCTACATTAAAGAGGAGGACGTCACGAGAACCAGTCTATTATAGATACATTGAGAGGAGGAGGAGTGAGAACCATTCTAGTACATCTACATTAGAGGAGGAAGAGGAGAACCAGTCAGCGTAGATACATTAGAAAGGAGGAGGAGGGGGAACCAGTCTAGTACAGCTACATTAGAGAGGAGGAGGAGGGAGAAACAGTCTAGTATAGCTACATTAGAGAGGAGGAGGAGAGAGAACCAGTCAAGCATAGATGCATTAGAGAGTAGGGGAGGGAGAACCAGTCTAGTACAGCTACATAGAGAGAGGAAAACCAGTCTAGTATAGCTACATTAGAGAGGAGGAGGAGAGAGAACCAGTCAAGCATAGATGCATTAGAGAGTAGGGGGAGGGAGAACCAGTCTAGTACAGCTACATTAGAGAGGAGGAGGTGGGAGAACCAGTGTAGTATATATACATTAGAGAGGAGGAGGAGGGAGAACAAGTCTAGTATAGCTACATTAGAGAGGAGGAGGGTGTACCAGTCTAGTATAGATATATTAGAGAGGAAGAGTGAGAACCAGTCTAGTAAAGCTACATTAGAGGAGGAGGAAAACGAGTCTAGTATAGATACATTAGAAAGGAGGGGGAACCAGTCAAGCATATATACATTAGATAGGAGGAGCAGGGAGAACCAGTCTAGTACATTAGAGAGGGGAGGAGGGAGAAGCAGTCTAGTATACATACATTAGAGAGGAGGAGGAGGGAGAACAAGTCTAGTATAGCTACATTAGAGAGGAGGAGGGAGAACCAGTCTAGTAAAGCTACAGTAGAGAGGAGGAGGAGGGAGAACCAGTCTAGTACAGCTACATTAGAGAGGAGGAGGTAGAACCAGTCTAGTAAAGCTACATGAGAGAGGAGGAGGGAGAACCAGTCAAGTACAGCTACATTACAGAGGAGGAGGAGGCAGAACCAGTGTAGTATAGATACATTAGAGAGGAGGAGGAGGGATAACAAGTCTAGTATAGCTACATTAGAGAGGAGGAGGAGGGAGAACCAGTGTAGTATACATACATTAGAGAGGAGGAGGAGGGAGAACAAGTCTAGTATAGCTACAATAGAGAGGAGGAGGGAGAACCAGTCTAGTACAGCTACAATAGAGAGGAGGAGGAGGGAGAACAAGTCTAGTATAGCTACATTAGAGAGGAGGAGGGAGAACCAGTGTAGTATACATACATTAGAGAGGAGGAGGAGGGAGAACAAGTCTAGTATAGCTACAATAGAGAGGAGGAGGAGGGAGAACCAGTCTTGTACAGCTACATCAGAGAGGAGGAGGAGAACCAGTCTAGTAGAGATACATCAGAGAGGAGGAGGGAGAACCTGTCTAGTATAGATACATCAGAGAGGAGGAGGTAGAACCAGTCTAGTAAAGCTACATTAAAGAGGAGGACGTGCGAGAACCAGTCTATTATAGATACATTGGAGAGGAGGAGGAGTGAAAACCATTCTCGTACATCTACATTAGAGAGGAGGAGGAGGGAGAACCAGTCAAGCATAGATACATTCGAGAGGAGGAGGAGGGAGAACCAGTCTAGTAATGCTACATTAAAGAGGAGGAGGGA